>NW_010180439.1:0-33372 GCF_000695765.1 Mesitornis unicolor | reverse complement strand
GGGAAAGAGAGAGAAAGTCTTTCTGGAAAACTTTTGGGAGAACTTGCTGGATAAAACAGAGGATGGCATAATAACAATTTTTTCACATGTACTATTCATTTCCACAGACAGACCTCTGTCACCACCACTGACGTGGAGCTGACGGCTGTGGAGAGTCACACATGGCAGTTCTTACACATGGATGTTTACCTTAGCCATGTCCTGGCTACAAGGCGGGACAGAATTTGGGTTTGTGTCATTCTTTCACATACCCTGGCTTCGTTTGGAAGCAGATGCAAAGGCATTGGCAAGTGTGTTGTTCCAAAAGGAGCCTAGTCTCATTGTCCACCATGGCCCACCACAGAGCAGCTGGGTCCCACACTGTAGACACAGCAAATAGAAGTGTGAATCCTGAAAGCTGCATTTGCCAGTGAGAGGCACAGAAATCCTGAAGAGTAGAAGAGATGTAGGGACTTTCTACAGAGGATCTTGCAGGTATTGTAAAAACAAAAGTCTAGCTCCGTACTCCAGGGAACTAGCAGATCAGAAAGCCTCAGATGCTTAGGCTGGTTGACTTGGGTCTTTCAGTCCTTCATTGGTTTCTTTTTTCCCTCTATGGTAAAGTATGATACTAAATAAAAAATTCTCAGTCCAGACATCACTCATCCTCTACAGGTCTGTCTTGCACCAGTGCAAAAAAGACAGACAGAACATAAAATGTCTGCTCTTGCCTTGGCCTTCTCTCTTTAGTAAATATGGTCCTCATCAGCCTAAAAGTTCTGTGATCCTTATAATATGCTAGCTAGCATCCCTAAAAATGGGGTGGAGCAAGGATTTGCCATTTCCCATAAACGCTGACAAAGAGCTGAGCAGGGCATGAACAGTAGCTGCCCTACATGGAAGCTATCCCTGCTAGAATGCAGTTCAACAGGTCAGGACTCTGCTTGAAAGACAGAACATGGGATTTAATGAATGTGACATTGAAGATACCTGGCATGTGATCATGATGCAAATGACAAATATCCAAAGAGTTGAAATACTCCCTCTGCTCTTTGGGTAATCCAAATATTTGATAATTACTTTAAATCTAGGGGGAAATGATGACTGCTTGCATATTCAAAAACCTCATTCCCTTAGTTTTGGTATAAGGCATTCTGCAAAACTGTGTGGTGAGGGGGTAAAAAGAGTATTACAACTTCTGAAAGACCTAGTGGAAAAAAAAAGTCCTACCAGACTGTAAGAGTTTGCAGGATATGGTGGTGTTTGTACTATATGTACAAAGCCGGTTGTCTGAGGCATTAAAACAGCAGCAGCAGAAGGTGTGGGACACAGCAGGCATATGGCAGAGCAAATGCTGACTGTTGTTAGATGTAAGGGATACACCACACTTTCTCATCAGCCAGGGGATTTATGAGAGAAAATGAGTAGGAGGAGAAAAAACTATACAACTGAAACATAAGCAAAAATCTTGCAGGCTGTTAACAGCAGGCCAGAGAGATGTTGCAAGCTTGGAAAGAAAAGGTAATTTTATGATTTTGATAGCCAAAAGAACTACGCACACGTGATACCAAATCTGCAGTCCTTAAGTTTTTGAAAGGCATCCACATACCTGCTCTGAGTCCACAGAACTGGGCTTAGACATCAGATGTGCTTGCCCAAACTGCTTACTGATGGCCAGGCAGTTTGATGATTGGCCTGTGACACGAATACTGCACGTTTTAAATTTAATTTCATTTACCTGTGGATCTCTTGAAAACTGATATAGTTGTGTTTGCTTCGCTGGTCTTTCTTTAAATGTTCTTCAGACCCACATCTGAAACTGTAATCTTGCTGTTTTAACCTGAATGGAGCCTAGTTCAATTTCCAATGAAGTGAATGGAAGCCTTGCAATAGTTTCAATGCACATCAAGTCAGTCATCTTAAATTTATGGGGACATGCAAGGTTGATGTACGGGACAACTTCTGACAGTTTAACATGGTTGTCAGTTGAGAATGGGCTACTGTCCTTGTCTGTGTTCTTATCTATGGTGAATACAAAATTATTCAATCCAAGTTGAGCTAAACTACGATGAAAGAGCTTATTTAAATCTAACTTTAATCAAATTTTCTTGCAAATGTGGCGACGTATGAGCACACTCACAGACAGTGATTGTGACTCAGATGATCACAGAATCACAAATCATGCAGGTGACCTTGGGAGGTCTCTAGTCCAACCTCCTGCTCAAAGCAGGATCAGCTGCAAAGCACAGAGGTGTGCAACAAAGAGTGATACTCCAATGGCTGGATAAGCCTTAGCAGTTTTTCTGCAACATCCCACTTCTGTGCCCTCATCAAAAACATGTGGGATGTGATGCCAACAGATGGGTGTCTCCATCCACTGCAGAAGGGATTTTCCAACCACCATCACTTGCTGCTTCCTCCTGACACTTGTGATTAAAGTCTTATCTCCATGAGCACAGAGAAGCAGAGAAGCACAGAGTTACCAACACAGATGGGGAAAGCCTGGCAACCTAATCAGATAAATGAGAGTTCCCTGAGCCAGCTCCTCCCAGGGCTATCACAGAAGAGCATCAGCCCCAGGGGTCAAGCAAAACAGCTATCAAGACCAGTCAGTGAAAAAGCTTTCTGGATCATCTCAGAGACAGAGGGGGGCACTGCCTGTAAGGATATGGGACTTGTTATGAGTTGTAGGCGATGAGCATCTGGAAATTGTACAAGACTTAGTTGAGAGTCCTTAGTGGGGAAACAAAAGGCAGGAAACAGGAGGGATCATGGTGCTTTGGGGAGGGGGTAAAATGGACTGGTCACATATAAACAGATCAACCAGGAAGGAGAGCAAGATGAGGCCATCATTGCAGTCTGTGTCTGTGAATGCTGAGTTTGTGTTGATCTGTGTGGCTGGCCACGTGTATATATATGCATACGATGCATGTGTCGTATATGTGTGTTTGTGCACATGTGCCTGTGGGAAACAGGTGTTCAGCATCGCTGCAGGTTGGTTTCATGGAGCTACGACCACGTTGCCTCTGTTGGGCTGCAAGATTCAGTAACTGTCCAAATCAGCAATGCTTGGTTTGGGCCAAATGGCCCTAATTCTTCCTTTAATGGAGCTTGTTCCCCTTCACAGGCTGCTATGGCAGTGTGCTGTGATGTGATATGTGGAAATTTGGTTAAGTTTCTGAACTCTGAAAGTAACTCAAAATTCTCCAGGAACATCATGTGTGTTACATAGCTCTTCTTTCAGCATCTCCTCTTACAGTGACTGTTTCTGACTCTCTGCTGACTACTTTTCTAAAAATACTTTAATGACTAGAAAATTGCTCATAATCTTTGATTAATAGAATTCTTTTGTTGCTGCAAATGAATTGATCTTGTGCTAGCAAATTAACTGCTTCCTAGAAATATTATATTTCACAAGGTTCTGGTTCCTCACAGACTAAGAGTAGATTTCAATAAAGTGACTGACATTAAGTTAGGTGGTCTTGCTGACACTGTTTATACGTAGAGAGGTTTCTTGGCCTTTACTATGTGTGCTGGGATAACTCAGTTTACAGAAACAAATTACAGTGTTGCATCATGTATAAAAAGAATAAGGCAAGGAACGAGGCATTCAACCATCTGCCCAAAAGCAGAGCTCTTAGGAGTAGTCTGTGCTACTTTTAGAGTTAGGATCAGGTCATCAATACGGTAAATACCCCTTGAGTTTCAGTGTTTCTTTTTCCCAGGGTCTCAAAAGGTCCTTCTCCTTCTGCTAGCTACCTAGTGATGCAGAAATACGTATTTGCCATATGCTACTCTGCCAGTGAACGTGACTGGTCTATCATTACAAATTATACAGACCAGGTATCACCTTTTCATTTGGATCAAGACTTGATAACTAATCTTGTGCTTTGCAAAATATCAGTGTTGATTTTGACAGCCACAGTAATATTGTAATTACTTTTAAAGTACACTGCTATATAAATTTACTTTTAAAGTACACTAATATAGAATTTACCATGACTGTAGATTCAAGAGTGCACTGATATTAACAAATAAACAGTTGACAACTGGGCTGAAAAATTATCAGGCGCTAAAATTACAGGAAAAACAATGAAGAAAAATTAGAACAGTGAATGAAAGACCTTGCAAACGAAGGCCCTCAAACACACCTCTGTACATCTAAGATTAGTTTTTCTGATTTATCCTACGTAGAATCATAGTATGTATTTGGTACATGATAGAAGTGTTTTCAGGAGTGAAGATTAATTGTATTATGGTGTTCTTGACATCCTATTTTTCCGATCCATTTGCCAGAGAGATGCTTTTAACTTTTTCATTACAAAGCTTTTACTATTATAACTTTCACCTGCTGAGTTTAGGCAACTAGCAATAATCTGAAAAGGCTTTTCTCATTGAAGCTATTTCTTTATATTGTTCTCATTGTATTTGAGCACATCTATTTTACAGAAATGTACATATGCAAAATACAGATGAGTAATATGAAAGTTACTTCAAGCTTATTTTTAAAAGTATGATCAGGTTGCTTCATTTTCTAAAGCTGGATTTATGTGTAGGTTCCTGATGACTTAGCACAGCTGTTTCATATGATGTGAAGGTGGTTGTTTTGTGAGGGAAAAGGTAATTGCCATTTTGCACACTCAGTGTTAGGGAATAACAGCAAACCAGTGGTTGGCTGAATGAAAGCATCGCCTGCCCACCACCTCTGCTGAAGTCATTGCAGAAGGGGATACTTCGTATTTACTTGAAATCGAGAATTTGTGAAGGCCCTTTCGAATGATCTTCAACACAAATATCACCTTAGCAATCTCCTTGAGAATGATGCACTTCTAAAAAAACTTAATGGCAGGAAAAAAAAAGGTAATTAATTTCCCTTCTGGGATGTGTAGAATTGTTTTGAAAATGTGTTTGTTGAAATAAGAGGTAGTTGGGGGGGCAGGGGCACACACACAACCTTAAATGTTTATTATGAGTGTGAATGGGTTTTCAGCAAGGATCTGGGTTTGTAATATACTAATTTTAGGTATATGAAAACCCAGAGCAACACTCATATTCAAAGGAATCTCCATATTTGAATAAATAAGAAGTACTTGAAACAAAAATTTTGAAGCTTTCATTTCTCTGTATTGGATCTTGATTAGGATGATGAACTCTTCTCCCAAGAAGAGTGTCTCCTGGGGATACTGAAGCTCCTTTCCCAATTCTGACACTTTTTGCCACCTATTCCTTGAAGGTCTTTAGCAGGTTGGAAGGAGTGGTGTACAACCCCCAGGGCTGCAGTGTCAGACTTCTGGCTGGAGCAGAGGTCGCCCATCATCCTTCAGGTGGTGGTGGGGGAGTCTGAGTGCTCTGACAAGCCAATCTGCCTGGTACACTGTGTGGGTTAGGCACACAGTCGCATCTGTATAAGCCTGAATGTTATTTCTCACTAGAAATGACGGGATGACTCCTGTAAATGTGTGCAGTATAAATATGCGGGGAAAATGCTTTGGGATGAAAGGCTGCACATAATGATCAGATATTATTAAAATGTCAGGTAGTTCTGGGCATTGAAGAACTGTCTCCCTGTGGAGCTCATACGAAATTTAAAGTAAAAAAAAACTTCTGTGATTTGCTGAGTGGGTGGCTGAATAGGTTTTATTATTGTATCTCAGAGTTCTCTCTTCTCCCTCAGATGACAGGAAATAATTCCAATCAAAAGTCAAGTTACGAAGCCACTCTGACACTTTTAATTAGGGACAAGGGAAGTAGTGTGATTTCTTGCTGCACATTGACAAAGGGGTTATTGCTGCAGTCCAGTTCTGCTTCAGGTAGCACACTCTGTGTCAGAATACACCTCGATCTGCTGTAGCTGTTTGCTCCCCATAGGGTTATATCATGGTTGAAACCTCAGAGACTGTGATTCAGCCAGCAGAGAGATCTGCACTGTGCTAATGAAACTCTGTTGCTGTCCTCTAACAGAACCAGTGCTGGGGTGGTGAAGCGGGGAACTCAGGGGAGGTTGATATATCAGTGTGTAAGAAGTTCTGAAGGCTGAGCAGGCTCTGTGATAACATGGTCCTAAACAGCCAGTTAAACTCCTGTTATTTTTCAGGCCTCACAGTATTGAATTCATGAGGTGGTCATTCCTCACGCCTGCCATGGTAAGTAGGAAAGCTGCTGATCTGCAAATGGTCATAGCTGCTTGAATTTATCGTACTCCACATGCCTTAAATTGAAGGAAATGAGAAGAAATGAGTGATGGAAGAGATACAAATAAATGCCTGGAATGGAAAAGGCAGGGAGTAGAAAGAGGCATGGCCAGTCCTCACCCCTGGTCCTGGTCGCAGCAGGACAGAAGAACCTGAATACAGAGAGTAAATGGGTCTCTGTAATTCCTGGTGGCTTTACACCCCACTCCAATCATGGTACAGGGTCCTTGCACCTTCTTCTAACAACATAACACATCCATGATGAGAAAACAAACCTCCCATCTCTCTCTCCTTGAGGGGCTACCCTCATCACTGGAATGCACTACTACTCCTGCTTGTTCTCTTTAGACAATTAACTGAATTTGTTAAATGAATTTAAGTGACTGCTGCACTCACAAAGAAGTGAAGCAAAAGCATCGGCAATCGTCAATAAGGGCAACCAACTTAGGTACTGTAGTCCCGAACCACTGGGATTATTTGAGCAGGTGCTGCACTCCTCTATAGCTCCCTCTCCTCTCCCTGTGCTCAAGAGTACTTTTCATCTCACTTGACTCGATGGGAGGCAGTCTCACAGCATGGAGGTACCCCATTCCATTGCAGGTGTGTACTAAGACGCACACTGACATCACAGAATCACAGAATATTAGGAGTTGGAAGGGACCTCGAAAGATCATCCGGTCCAACCCCCCTGCCAGAACAGGATCACCTAGACTAGGTCACACAGGAATGTGTCCAGGCGGGTTTTGAATGTCTCCAGAGAAGGAGACTCCACAACCTCTCTGGGCAGCCTGGTCCAGTGCTCTGTCACTCTCACAGTAAAGAACTTTTTCCTCATGTTCAGGTTGAGCCTCCTATGCTCCAGCTTGCTCCCATTTGACGTGGGACATTCACAGCAGGTACCCGTTGGTGCTTCTGTTAAAGGTTTGCACAGTGAAGTACAAAAACTGAACTCTGATGAGTTTGATGAAATTACAGACCTCAAAAAATTGGAGTCTGGGGGGGAGGTTAGCTTTTTTAATCTTTGCCTGGCTTGTTGCAAAAATGAGCCTCATTTAAGAGCTATCTTTGCTTGTCTTCGGTAAAGATCATCAGTGATTAACCGTACTATGTGAACAGAGAAGACTAGGGTGTAGGTTAGGAGTAACATCACTTTTAGGGTAGCATGAAGTGAGCAATTTAGGAAAATGGTTGAAATACGGTGGTATACTCCTCCTCAGAGTCAGAGATCATATGGTAACTGCTTGAAAGCGGATACAGTGGGGAGAAATTAAAGGGAGAATCAACATCAAATGTAAGATGCTTGGTTGAACTTGAGAAATGCTCTGATAACAGCTTCAAGAGTTCAAATGGAAAAATGCATCCCTACTTAATATTATTGATTCCATGTCAGATAAGAACCCACAGAATATTGTGTCCAAGCTGCTGGAGATGCTAACTGGAGGCAGACAGATGAATGAGGTCAAAAGCATCACTTTGTTCAAACAGTGAAACTCAAACAGGAAAAAAAGAAGGTAGTAAAAAACTTGCAGTAAAATCACTTTTGCCCTCTGAAATATATTTATTTATTATGCCCTGCTGTTAATGAAGTAACCCTAAAAGTCTTCTGGTGAAATCCTGGCTTATTAAAACTGATGTGAATTCAATTATTGATTTCAACAGACTCAGGATTTTACCATGCAATTGCAATCTGGGCACTCGAAGTGCTCCTGGGACCATGATCCATCTCTTCCTTTGCTCTGAACTTGGAGGACTGGTATTCTACCATTTTATGGCACTTCTACAATGGGTATGTGTTTTCACAGGAGCTATTCTCCATCGAAGAAAAGAAGGTAGCTGTCACGAGAGAAAGCCAAACTCCTGGAAGAAGAGGCTTATGTAAAAAAATCTCCCCTTCTCCATTAACAATAGTGAGATACCACGGATGGTAACCTATCCACCCTGAAGACAGGGATGTTTTCACAAAGGCTATAGAGCTCTATTTGCATGCAGTGTCCTATCTATTTAGCACTGTCCAAAAGGAGATCTCTGATCAAAACACAGAATTAACCTAGTACAAGAGGCTCCACAAAAAGCCAATTAACTTACAGAAAGAGTGGAAGAATAAATTGCCATTACAGAGTTAGCAAAAAACCATGTGATTAGCATTTTCAGTTTGCAAAATGTTCTTTACTTGAGCACACCTCCCAAGCAAGTGTATTTTTTTTTTTCATGTTGGGACTAATCAGGTCCCAAGAGTCTGAAACATCCTGGAAGAGGATTATATCTGAAATTATAATTGTCCATTGGTTATTATTTTATCTTCATTTAAGACAGAGATGTGAATTAAATAACATTATGTGCAGCAATGAGGAGGAAATTAAAAGGGGGGCAGATTAGAAGCAAGAAACAATCTTTTCCTAACCGCAGGGCTGAAGGAAATGAATGCTCAGTGACAGCACCTCTGAAGTCCTGGGTGCTGAACTCTCTGTTAACACCAGACCAGGATCTCGGGCTCTGTGTACCACTTGTGCCTGACATTTGGCCTTTCCTGACACAGAGTAGAGCTGGGAAATGTCAACAGCCATAACAAATATTACTGCAAGTACCTGGCAAGTCACTCATGAAACACCCTTATGAGTGTTTACAGAGCCTTGTAAGATGGTTTTGCTTTCCGGAAATAACAGAGGTACCAGCAATACACTAAAATTTCTGTTTCCCCCCCAAGATTTGTGTGTGAACTGAGATGGCAGGAAGGGTAACATTGCAATTCTCCAGCCTCTTAGTTAACTGTACTCAATTCTCCTGAAAAAAAAACCAACAACAAAACAAAACAAAAAACAACCAAACAAAAAAAACCCAAGAGGAAAACCTGAAGATTGGTCCATTTTTATGTTGGGCATATTTCAGGAGGGTTATTTTTCTTTTTCCAAAACTGTCCAGCTCCTTATTTCTCTTCTACGATGGTCTCACGTAATGGAAATACAGAAGACACACCAGCATATGTGTAAGTATATCTTTTCATCTGTATCTGTTTTTCCTAAAAATATTTCTCGGTTTTGTTTTAAGAAACAATATTTTCTAATGTAAATATGATGCAGACCAGCAGAAAGCCTGAGGGCTGCAGAAAACAACCCTTGTAAGATTACAGTGTGGGCTTTCTCCATGTGTATGCAGTGTGCCTAAAGCTTCCTACTGTCCTTTCTAGGAGCCTGATTTTCTGCAACGTAAGCAATCTAAATATGCCACAGTGTGAAGATTAGATTGTGTGTTCAGTATACAGACATACTTCGCCATTTTTCCTTACCAACACCTCCCACTATTGCTCTGCATGTAAAGGTATTTAATTTGCTGAATTCAACGAGTCAACTGTAGCAAATATGTCCTAATCCCATTATATGCATCACATTTCACTAATAACCACGTAGGAGTCACCAAGCCTTTTTCTCTTTGATCATCCCAGATTTGCATGCTGGCCAAGGGCAAGAACCATGAAGTCTGCTGAGAACAGATGTGGAGAGACAACCTGCAGGGCACAACACCTGAGCACTACGTATTTGATATAAATGACAATTGTTTAAAAGGTACCTCAATTTCCATTTTACAAAGTTCATTACTGTAGCAAGTGCTTTAACAGCCATTCTTTCCCTCTATTTCTCTATATCCTTTTGTGCTGCTGCTCCTTCTCTGATTTCATGGTGGCATAATGGTTGAATATATGGCTGCAACTGTGACTCAATAATTGTAGCTGTCTGGTTTCCCTTTTCACCATTAATTTAGGTATTGACTTCTTTTCTTAGGAGTCTAATATTGCTATGAGATCATTAGGGGAGGAGCTCATCGCAAAGAGAGGAAGAAAATAGAGTTTCTACCCTATGGAAAATTCAGGCATTTAAACATTTCCTGCAATTACAAACTGGAACAAAATACTGCATTCTAAAAAAATTTACCATTAACCAAAGATTCTGAAATATTTTGCTTTAGATATCTGGGAATGATGTACTGAAACACTTTCTTTACACAACTGAAATGTTTATTTTAATGCTATTTCAACCTTTACATCATATTAAAAAACCTTTCAGGCTCTTCTCTTTGGCACAGTTACTTATGAGCCAGAATGATAAAAGTTGAAGCATTTTGGTAATTTTCCTTTAAAACATTTCAATCCTGCAAGACATTGTTTCATCAACATTTCTGAAGAGGAAGCAAGTTCCTTTAGAAAGTTTCTAAGTCCTACATTCCTAAATTCTTTTAGTAAACCTGCAACCAGCTGTTGTATAAAGACAAGTTTTTAGGCAGCAAAAGTGAGCATTTCAAGATCATCGTTAGATTAATGTCTTTATTTTTGGTTTGCAAACAGAATCTTTCAAAGGGGCAATGAGACATTGTGCAGACAGACTGCAATTGCAGATTTGTTGGCGCTATCAGACAATATTGAATGTCTCCTGTCCAAATGCTGAGAGCTATGAGGCTCTATTGACTTCACTGCGGAAACAGACCACAATGAATGAGATTCAGGAAAGGATTAAAACAGAGAGGGTGAGATTTCCTTATCACAAAGCAGTTCAGAAAATTTGAGGTTTCCATTCAGGTTTAAAAGAAAACTGCTTTTCTGGCTGTGCCATTAGACTAAAATAGATGTTAAGATATATTAGTGTTCAGATTGTTGCTAGTTCTCTTGGCTAGGAGGAAGGTACCACATATAATCAGTTTTAATTTTCCTATGTTTATGACAAAGCACAAAGCTGGATGGTTTGGATGACAAATATAACAGGAAAGTTTTCCTTTTTTCTCTCTCCCCTTACCCAAATTGCTGTTTTGGCTGCAATCATTAGGGGAATAACAGAAGCATTTTTGGGGGTAGGTTTTAAAAAACATGACCTTAACAAGTCCCTTAAGAATTCTGGACAAAATAATGACTTAATGAGTTAATTTAGTCCTCTTGTGCAAAGTAACTATGTCCAAAATATGCATGTATACAAATCACTTTGCTCAGAACTTAAATATGGCCATACTCGCTCAACTGCACGGTGGCAGCCACAGAGACAAACATTATAACTCTGTAGCTTGAATAATCCTGGACAGGACTGTAAGGAAAAGCATTTCTCTTGCAGTCGTTTCCATGGTATCTTCAATACCCACATACAGCAAGTAGGACAGTGGTTGTTAAAGTCTCATCCAAATAAATCCTACAAAGTAAATTGCATGGAACCCAATTTATCTACCTCGAAATGAAGTTTGCTGGGATTTGAACCTGTGACTTTGGGAAAAAAAACAACAACTAGGCACTTCAAAGCTGATGGGCAAATCATTCAGCCATTCTATCAGCTTTAAGACATAAATAGTAAATTTGAGACCATATGCATGCATATATATTTATATAAATCTATACATAGAAAGCTGTACCTACATTTGCCTGAGATTCATCATGCTCATTGATTTCTGCTAATTCCTTGGCGCTTTTTAACTGGAAAGAGTAAACACAAAAAACCAAAACAGAACAAAACAAGCACATTACTTGAGTATTTCACACAGTTATCTTTGATTTATTTGAAGAAGCATTTTATAAAGCTTCCAATGAGAAAAACAGATGGAGCATATAATTCTAATGAGTTTTTGCTCAAACCATTTTGAAACCAACATACTTAAGGCTTGATAGGTTGGCAAAAAAAAAAGGAAAATAATAGGACTGGGTCATTATTTTTTAAATAATAAGATTAGAAAGTAGTTTCAAGGCATAAAAAGGGTACAGAATTGGCTCTCAAGAATAATAAATGATTTCATTTCCCATTCTTGTTGCTATTAATTTAAACTTTACAATATTTGCAAGTTGCCACTAGCTAAATAGTGTTTTGCTAATGATTACTTTTGAATGATATATTTTGAGCTGTTTAAGATGCCAAAGTGCTACTGTATGTTTTCTTCCTGAGGAAGCATCTAAATAACTGACATGGCTTCTGGGTATGGAGGAAAAGGAGGTGAAGAAACGAGCAGCTCTTTTATTTAACAAGCGGCAGGAAGCACTGAGAAGGTGCTGCCAATTCCAAATATATGATCTGAACCAATTTTTTTTTCCCTGCTAAAAGAGCTTTTTAGGGAAAATCCAGGATTGCATGGGGGATTGTAAAAATCACTCCCAAGAGATTTAAGGAATGTCCTAGCACTTGTCTTGAGCCGCAGTGAAATATGCAGTCATTCATTCTCTGATTGAGCAAACACAGAAAGAAGGAGACACCGCAGCAATCCCGAGTCTGTGGAGTTTGTACACTTAAATGAAGCACTCCAAACCATTTACTCTTTAGGTAAATCTCTGAAGAGTCATGCTTTTATTCTAACTTAATTCACAGTAGATATCTGGGGTGGGGATCTGAGGTGAGAGAAGGTAGGGGACATTAAACAGAACTTCCTTCTACATTTCTTGCTTTTGCCAAAAAAGATGGGGTTGATGTAACTCTTGGTGATGCAGCTGTGATCCTGAATGACAAAAGTCCTAAAATCTAGGTGAGTAGGAACATTATTATGTTTTGATGAGGTGTCTGACTCAGAAGCGTTGGAGGACTACCATCCCAGGGCGGTTAGGCTACCTCAACTTTTTGCTGGGTGACAAGAACAGCTAAACTGTGTGTGATTCAGTTCCCAACTTCTCACAGTTTCCAATCTGACAATTAAAGTAAGCGGGCCATAGTTTCTCTGTACCTTAATATACAGGGCTGTAAAATGCACTGGTTTGGGAACTGCTGCTCTAGCCACTAAACCAGTCCTCATGGAGAGGGCAGGAGGTGGAGATCCCTGATAATGCAGTACAAGGGAGAGCTGAGGACTGCAAATTCATCAGATGTCCTGGTTCAATTCACCAATGCTAATCTTTCAATACCCTTGAAAAGTCTGCAATTTATACTGACAGCAGGGTGATGCATTTCCAATGAGTGCCACATGTTTTCCCTGCAGTGAAAAAACAGCCATCCTGTGAAACCACCTCACTGTGAAGATGATTGGTAGAAATGAGCTGAGGTGGGTACTTCCAGACAACCACCAAAGTTAGGTATTTCTGCATCGCAGTGTGACCAAAAGAGCCATTTCACGATTCTGCCAATTATTCATTATAGAAATTCACCTCATGTGAGCAGTCCTGCGGAGTTCAGCTGAATAACTCATCTGAATATGGGGTCAGAAGAGCATGCTCGGACATGTAAAACTGCTCTGCACGCTAATGCCATGTCCTGAGCGCTCGGGGACTGCTGTTCATTACTTACCTTTCCCCTTTCCTTTTCCAGGCTGATAAAGTGCCATCACCCCTTGGTGACTGCTGGCTTCTTAGGCAATGCTCTGCATGCATTTTACTGGTGACATACCACTCCCCTGTCAGCCACATGTGTGCTTGATGGGAGAGTGGGCTCAGCCTCTAGCCTACATTGGTCTGGCAGGCTTTCACTCCACCATGGTTTCCCACCATCACTGCCCTGGCACTGCTCCACCAGATAATCTAACTCGAATGCAGACAGGATGTTTGAGCCTCTTCATCTATTATTGCCTGCCATGCTCTGAAAAGGATGCCAGAGCTCAGGCAAGAAGGTGCTAGTATCCACATCTACACTAGTACCACTGCAGTAGGAGGTGGAGGTGAACAGATGGAGGTAATGGTGAAAAACTTGTGGGTAGAGAATGTGAAGCTGCATTCACACAGGCTAAAGGGGTGAAGTCCTTCTTTTCCCAATATTGTATTTTTCTAAATTAAAATTTAAATTATTCTCTTTTCTCACATTCTAAATAGTGAAATATTGGAATAGGAACTTCAGAAAAACAAACGATATTGGAAAACCAGAACTTGTCTGGAAAGCCAGAACCCCCTAGGCAGGCTCCATCACAAGTTGGTGGTGAACGCAATGTTACCAGCAAAAAGCATGCTGAGGCAACACACTGAACTAATGCCAGTAACAATCAAGGGCCTAACTGAAAGGAAAGGAGAAGGGTTGGGAAATGAAGTCGATTAGAAGTCTCTGATGCAGCTAATGCTGTGGTTGCGGTAGGCCTGACACAAACCAGCAGGCACGAAACCCTCTGATAACCAGAGCTGGTGGACACAGGTCAGATGTGATGCAGCAGCCTTTTGGCTACAGTAATGCACCATGGTGCACGAGAAAAGAGGACCTCTCCCAGCAGGATGTCCCGTCCTGGATGTGGCTGGGTTAGTACAACTGGATCAGCGCGGGATGTGCTGAGCCCGCACGTGTGCTCAGACACAGCTGCACCTCTCTGTGCAAACATGCCCACGGTGAGGCAAAGCAGGATCCCTCTGCCAGCTTGAGATGAAAAGGCAGATTTTAGCAAACCTATCACAAAACCAAGCCATAAAATCGAGGCGGGAGCCTGGTGCTATTTATTTTTTAAAGAAATGTTCATATTTACTTGACTCTGCCAGCTGATTTTCAATACCCTTTGTGAATAAAACACACAGATGAGCTGTGCTGCTTGTAAAGGAAAACTGTGCGCCTTGGCAAGTGGGGGTCATTACTGCAAGGGCTTCTGCAATTCTGGAAAGCTTTGGAACTGGTCCAGTGTTGTGGGAGAAGTGCACTGGCTGCGTAGCACTCCTTAGGAATTCTGGCTACTTACAGCCTTGGCCTTAGGCGTGTTTCAGAGCTAATTCTCAAGAGAAATGCAGATCCATCCTGCCTTTCTTCCAGCTACTGTTTTGTCTGTCTGCCTAGCATGAGCGCACATTTGATTTGCAATTAGTAGGAGTCTGCGGAGATTCAAGAGTCTGCCCTGGTGGTCCCTACTGGGGCTGAGCACTGTAAGAACTTCCCATATATTTTTGCAGCATTTAATTGCTACCAAGATATAAAATAACTTCAAGCAATTTCATTATTTCTTCTTTTTAAAAAAAGTATCTTATAACACTATACCTTGAATTTCATGTAAAAATGTAAATGAGATGCAATGAACTCAAGAGATCTGTTGGATTCTGTGTTCATAAAGATTCAGTTGTTACAAAATCCATTCTGCCTCATGACTTTTGTGTAACACAGTCTTGCATCAGCTCTCATTTAGAAGGTTATCTTTGTAACCATAAGTGCTAAGAACATGTATCTGAACATAAAAGCTTTGTTTTTTACAAAATCGAATTAGTTTCTAGTGTGCATTTGTCACTAGATATGTTCACAGGCAAATGTTAGATGTTGAACGATGTCACAGCTTTCATAATGAGCATTAAAAAAATCAGAAATAAGAGTAATTTACTTTTTCTCGTAAGAACATTGAATGTCTAAATCTGTCTGCAGACATGCACGCTGAAAAATCTTGAACAGAAGAATCATCAGCATTTTGAATCTCTGCCATCTACGCAGTTCAGATCCCACAGCCTTCAAACTGCAAATACTTAACCAAGTCACTAAACATTTTATCTCAAAGTTTATATAGAAAGGATCAAAATAAGGTCTCAAAGCAGAGACTGTGCCTGTGCAGCACAGGTGGGGATTTGTGATTTCAGTGTGTCCAAGCCACGCGGTTTATACAGACAACATGTATTCATGCACACTGTGCTTGCACACAATGAGCTGTTTCATCTCCAGACTTACAGATTTAGCACCAGATTTTCATTTTGCTGCGTAACTACCCATCTTACCAGGCTTAGAAAACAACACTATCAAATACACTTCTCAGAGTCATAGAACACCTTAGTATCCAGGAAGGTCTGATAATCAGATTTACAGAGGTTTGTTTCTCACTGCTGAAATAAGTGCATTGATAACTACATTTTTAATGACATTATGATAAAGTTTTTTTTCATACTCCTATCTGCATGAATAACACAGGAGATGCCAAGTCCTTTTTCTTCAATACTGGTCTTAAAAAAAAGAGCTGTTTTGTTTCAGGTATATTTAACTCTTCCATCATCTATTTTTAACTCAGAGTGAAAACACACATCACTGATAACTATGTAGAATAGCATAAGAGGCAATGTTACTCAAGACATGAAATCCAGTATTGGATTGTATAAAATAAGGGTCCTTTTTCACTGTTTTCTCAAATTCTGCTTTAGCCTCAGCTGCATTCATAAATGCTAATCAGAGCAGACATGCAGGCCACATAAGGTTATGCCTTGCTCACAGCACAGTCAGTGGTCAGACTACTACAGATTTTGGAAGTGAAGCCATGAGTCCTCCATCCCCCCAGCATGTCCAAGACAGCAATTTTCTCCCACCAGAAGCACTCACCTGTTCCTGCAGGACTTTAAGCATCGCTTGTGTATGTGTTTGCTCTTCCTTGGCTTGCTCCAGTTCGGATTTTTTGTTATTTAATTCTTCCTGTATGCTTAGCAATTGCTGCACAAACAAAAGAAGTTTCTGGTTAAGACCATCTGGACCCAAAGCAGTTTTAAATCCTCAGTTTGAGAAATCCTCATTTCAGACCATGCTTTGCAGCCTGCTCCTACATTTATTATTGTTGCATAATCTGCTGTGTCTAAATGGACCAGGGGTAAATTATTTTCATCTGCGTCTCCTTCTGCAGCAATGCTCCATGAGTAATGCATCTGTTAATGTGTGTTAAGCTATTTGTTACACTAAAGTAGAAACTCCTGGTACAGTATATCACCCACAGAGCGACTGTCACATTCATCTGAACCAAAATCTTATTTGTAGAAGTATATGTGGTGGTTTTAATAATACTAGGGTAAACACTATGGTACATAAATAATTTAAAAACACAGACCTTTAATATAATTAGTCATTGGCTCACAGCCATTTTCATTCTGTGCAAAGCAATATTCTGGAAAGCTTTCACACTGAGTTGCCAAGAACACAAAAGCTTTCCTTCTTTTCCCCTTGTGCTGTGATATTTTATTAAATCAGGGAGACTGATGCCCTACAATCAATATATCAGACAAGAAGACTGCTGATCTGAACTGTCAAAACAAAAAGCTATGACCAAAACCTGTTTTTATGAAGAGAATTCTGGGATGTAGGGATATCTTTAAAAGCCCTGGTCTTGGCTAGCTTTAGGTTGTGTCTAGATTTATTGTGACTGTCAAGAGCAAGTCAGTAGATTTAATTAATTCTGAAATGACTGTATATTTTTGTATTGATGTGATGAATGTTAGACACTGCTGAAGAGAAAAAGGAGACAAACATGAGGTTAAACCGGAATTTATGGTGCTTCCTCTTAGTGATCAAGAAAGGAAATTGTGATTTGCTGGGGCAACATATTACTTGTAAGCATACTCCTTGTTAAGGACTACTTGAACGAGGAATTGCTTTACAAACATGTGTTACAGATCTAACTGTGTATCTAAGCATCTAAAGCTTAGTTTATGCTTGTGCTTAGGACTGGTAACTCTGACCCAAAATGATGCTGCACGTGTTCAGCATCTTGGTAAGTTACAGATAGCAAACCTAGAAATAATCCCTGGCCTTGTTCCACTGCACTGGAATGCCCAAACATCACAGGCCTCGGCACCAGTATTGTTTTCAGAACTGCTTTGAAACAGGTGACATTTTGGGGACTGACGGAGTTATTGGTAGTGTACTTCTGTTGTACGTGAACACCAGTATGATGGACTAATTCAGTGACTGAAGTAAAAATACATGTGGGTGTATGTCTGATCATATCTCACACACTCTACAGTCCAACTGCGTTAGCTTTTTGATGGATCTTGCCACCTGGACTGCTCCCTGGCAGCCTCAAAGACACATTCAAGTATGTATATTCACTTTACCACAGCACAAAAGCATTTTACATCAAATAACAAGGTCTGTTCCACTGAGGCTCTTGCCCAACCAACTTCCATGTGGGAGGCTCTACTTCTGGCATTTCCTGATGGATCGCCACCTCAGGCCAGTGTTCATCTTGCCTGTTGGGTACTACTCCCTACATTTTCAGAAGATACACTGAATTTCTGTATACTGTCATATGTCACACACTGATACCCATGCAGGTCCTTAGCAGATTTATAGTTTTCCAAATATTTCATAAATTTTTAGCCCAGAAGGGACTATTTGGTCACTTCTTGTAACCTTCTGTTATTACAGATGTTTAAGCTTAATTCAGGATAGTTTGAGCTGATGTCTGCACTTCAGAAAGAGGAGACTCAATCCTCAGAAGAGAAGCAGAGCATACAAGACACCAGAAAAACAGCATAAGCCCTTTCAAGGGTCACTAGCTGA
The DNA here is from genome assembly GCF_000695765.1 of Mesitornis unicolor. Classification (NCBI taxonomy): domain Eukaryota; kingdom Metazoa; phylum Chordata; class Aves; order Mesitornithiformes; family Mesitornithidae; genus Mesitornis; species Mesitornis unicolor. The sequence continues at coordinate 15,062 of NW_010180439.1, read as the reverse complement.
GGCACCTAAGGTTTGGTAAGCAGACATGTCACCTAACAGGGGCTAGTGAAATGTCCTCTCCTTCCCAGATCCAACCTGTTTGACCTTACACACTTGTCTTCTCTGAGCAGTTATGTCTCACCAGCATGGCCAGCCTCCGATGATTCAAAGGAAGGTGTCAAAATGAACGAAATGATCCTGACACAAAGCCAGGAATGCATCTATCCAACTATATGCTGGGGGAGGGAAGACCTTCTTTGTCTCTTCAAGCAATCAGCTGAAAAGCTGAAGTCTGGGATTCGATTATCATCGTTTTCTCAGTGCAGTGCTACAGGTACTAGAGAGTCTAAGGAGGACCTGACACAAGATCTTGTTTGTTCCACAGCCTCTGAAGGAAGTGAATAGACATGCATATCCAAGGAGAACATCACCACTATCCAGGCTTCACCTTAATCCTGGTTCAAAGATTTTACTCCAGCTTCTGGAAGAAACTCTAGACCCCATACTTCTCAACAATATCAACTCCCATCTGCAAATCCCAAGTGAGTTTTCAGGCCATTTCTGCCACTGGAAAGCCTTTTCACTACTGCATGGCTGTTACAAAAGGAAAAACCAAGTTTTACTTATGGGTTGAACTTGACACACTTCCAGCAGAACTGAAATCTCCTTCCCCATCCTGCCCACCCACTCCCCACACCAAAGATCAGCTCAGAAACCTCCACTGCTTTATTTTCACATTTTCCCCTGCTACCTCCTACTGTGATTTAGTCTAATTATATCCCTCTTACTTTGATTCTGACTGCTTCTGCTTTGTGTTTGAGACAATTTTTCCAAAACTGTCTGAGCACAGGAAGAAGTGGTGTGGAAGACACCCCAGGGGAACATGAGAGAGATGCTCCCTGCTCTGCATCCTCATACTTGTTCTGGATGAGTCAGGAACAGGCATCCCAGGAAAACATCAAACATGCTCAGTTTCCCTGGGGTAGGAGTGTGCATTCTCGTTGCAGTATGAGCTGAAAAGCACTTGATATGAGATAAAACCTTCCAGCAGTCTTAATGGTTAAACTATCCACTATTGCAGGCTTACTGTGTGTGCATAGGATTGTACGTTCAAAGGAGCAAAGGGGTGTTATTTTCACAGGGGGTGGAAAACAGAGCATCTGTAACTAAGGTGCCATATTCCTGGTCACACAGAAAGTTTTTCATTCACAGAACTGGGACTTCCCCATTCAACCTCCAAAGATGTCAGCATTGTTTAAACCTTGCAGCCATTCCCTGGGAGTTTAACCTTCTTTCTTTTTCTCTCCCTCATATTTATCTCTGAAAGCTGCAGAACTTGCTCATTCTGCATGGGTTAGGTTCCGAGATTTCTTTTTCATGAGTGGTTGATGCCGTCACTAAGAAACTGTGACAAGGAGTTATACCTGCCAAACAGCATTTTTTTCCTTTCTAGTACTATTTTGGAAAATGAAGAAATAGCTTTGACTGAAAAAAAAGTCAGCCTAAGACAGACAAACAGCCAGAAAAATTTCAGCACAAACACCGTGATGTTTGGCAAAATTAGAAGCAATTGGGAAGAGGATCTTATACTGGCAGGAATGAGGCAAGTTTTGTAACAGGGTCTGCTGTCACGCCTGCTTATAAACAGACGGCCTCTCCATAAAGATTGTAATGAATGTTGCCAAGATGATGGTATTTAATTATTCAGAATTATTTTGTTTCTCATATAAATGCTTATTAAAAATTGATCCTATAGATATTTCTTCTGCCCTTCAGGTTGCTTGCAAGTGCACACCACAACCAATTAATATAAAAAATTGTCCTTCTTGGTTTTAATGTTTGTGCTGTCTGATACCGATCCACCTACTTTGCCATCTCATCCAGCCTTTCTGCCAGAATTTCCCCCTGTGCCCATGCACCCACCCAGCATTTGCTACCCCGCTTCCCACCTGTCGTATCCGGCTGGCTTGTCTCAGAGCTACTCCCAGCACAGCTACCTAAGTGTCCCTTCCTTCAATTTTGTCTCATCTCAATGGTCATTTCCTTTTAAGCCTTTAATGTTCCCAACTTTGTGGCACAGCCACGGCATTCAGACAACAGTTCCTCAGTTTCCTCAGGCAAAGGAGTGACTTGGTTACACAGACAGAAAGTACCTGGCTCATTCTTCTGTTGTGTTTCAGATCAGCGGTCCTCTGCCTGTGATGCTTTGGATCTCTGGGAGTTCCTTGCAACTTATGCTGGGGTCTTTTGCCTGAGCCAAAATCCCAGTGTCAGAAAGCAGAAAAAGCACCTCACAGTGCTCATTGCAGCTCTGAGGATCCTGGAGAAAGACACTTCTGCAGCCCAGAGCTCCACCAGCACCAGTCTGGAAGCTCAGCTGGTCTATGTGCGATCAAAGTAATTTGTCGTCATGGCTGCCAGGTTGCCCCTAAGAGATAAAGCCCTGTAGTAGGTCCAGATCAGACTGGTAGACATCACTGACACCCTCTTACTGGCATTTCCAGAGAGGAGACAGGAAAGGAGAGAGAATTAACCTACAGGTGGTCTCTTCAGAGATCAATCAACGCATTTGAGGCAAAAAAACACAAGACAGATTGCTTATTTCCAGTGGCAGTTCTGGAACTGCTCTGTATAGCAATGGTAAATAACAAGTCTCCAGTGTTAAGCTTCCTTCATTCACGAGGACCAAATCTTCCCTGTACATAAGCAAATAGCTAATTTTTTTATATGGCGGGGAAGGATGTGCGTGTTTTATTTTGTTTCTTTCACACATTCCCATACCCGATGCTGAATCTCTGTCAGAGACAGTTCAGTACCGCCCATACTGCGTAGATCTCAAAAGTGCAGACAGAAAATTACCATCTTAAACCAATCTTCGCAGCTTCTGAAACATTAAATATAGATGGCATTATTGAAGCCAGCTGAATTACTCAGACTGCGTACAATGCGGTGCCAGTGTGGCCGAGAATGCTAACAACCAAACAACACACAGTGCCTTGAAATATATGAGAAGCCCTAAAGGGAAAGTAATAGCTTGCTGTTATGTACCACTGTGCAGCCATGAAATATTCCTTCTCTTTCCTCTCCTCCTCCCTTCCCACAGTTCTTCATTGCTCCTCAGAAGGCAGTGTTACATGTGTACATTTAAATATAAATTATGGACATATCCAGAAGTGTGGTTACACACCTAGCCTAGCAGGAGAGTGAAGAGGCTCAGAAGGAAAGCATGGTTTCCAGCATGAAACCATCCACTTGGCACGCTAAGAAAAGGGAGGCAGATCGAAAGTGACCACAGGGCCAGAGGCTGTACTTAAGATGCTGTAAGGCTGATGGAATAATGAAAAAGCAAAACCAGCATTTGCCACAAGCTTAGCAGTTATACTGCTGAATGGTCCTGCCCCTGCTTATTTTGGTTATGGTTTGCTCTATGTCTGCTTGAAACAAAGTATGAAAAGGCTACAAAGACCTTAAAGAAAGCGAAGTAAAGAAGAGTAGTCAAAAGAACACCTCTGAAGTGGGACACTGACTTTGACCCCAGCCTGTGCAGGGCAGTTTCAGCAAACCTACTGCCTATAAAGAATATATCCCTATACTGGAAAAAATGGGGAGATCTGGTTCACTAGGTGCCTAGAATAAAGGCAAAACATATATGCTTCAAACAGGCAGGTGTATGCCAAACAAGGCTGACTTTTTCAGTCCCAGTGAAACCAAGGCTTTTACACTTAACAGTAACCCCAGGAAGCAGTTCTCACTTGTGCCAAAGTTCAGTCCTTTCCCCGAAACTACACTAGAATCAGAGATCTAAAAAGTATGAAATCACAGGTGTTGAAAGGCCTGCAGAGTTCACCCAAAAATTAGAACACTCTGTTATGCTAGCAGTTTCTGAGGGTTTATTCTCCTTTTTTTCTCCCCAAGTAAAACCTTGCTCTGTCTTTTTAACTTTATTTATAGAAATAAAAATAAGTTAGTGTTTGTGAAATGGTAAAGGACAAAAATCAATAACACAATAAGTGTTTCAAAATTCTTAGAAGCTGCTCACAAATAGAGAGGGGAAGGACAGTAAATATTTCTTTTCAGAATCCTTTTTAGGTAGAAGGAAAAGAAATAATGAATCAAAATGAAATCTCAGGTACACAACCAAGTGCAAAATAAAAATATAAATCCCTCTGCCAGTACTTCCATGGACTGTCTCAAAGAGTGTTTTTCTCTTTTTGTAAGACAGAAAAGATTTCATATCAGAAATGGCCAGCACATGGCAGGCTTGAATAATGAGAAAGTGACTTCCCAGCAGAGCAAATATGCATTAGTAACAAGATGCTGATGAGGCCAGAAAAATCACCAAGGAAACAGGAGAATGTGAAAGACAAGTCAAAGAAGCTTTAGAAATGAGCCCCCGGGGAAGTTAGCCATGTTGAGGCAGTAAAGGCAACATACAAGCCATCCTAATGTATGACAAGGTATTATTAAAATAAAGAGTATGATTGCGGCTTTTTCTTAAGGGATTATAAAGAAACACAGTGTAATAGCGCAATGTTTCTGATCTCTCCTACCTCTCAGGGACCGTCTGTGTCACAGGAACTTCATGGATGACATTATTTGGATGGATCATGGGATTTGCATGAAGAGAGAGTCCAAGCACTGACTCCCCTGCCCTGGGCTGGTGAAGAGCTGCACATGGATCAACATCACAGCTCATGCTTTTTGGGAAGCCACCTGCTAAGAGAGTTTTCCTGGCTTTCTGTTGGAAATATTTTACGTATTGTGAAGGAGAAGACCTGACACATTTTAATTAGAAGAATGACATTAGGGAAGAGAATCAATTTACCCAGTGTAATTCCCATTGAAACACAATTCCTAGTAGTGGAAGCAGAGTTCCTAGTAATGATAGTATCAAACACATTTGGAAACTATGTAATCAGCAAGCCAATGCTATTAATTAAGAACTTTTAAAGAATTCATGTAAGATGACTGGCCTGCAAAAGTTATGAGATTTGTCCTTCACCATAGTAGACTATACAAGTGTGTTAATGAAGATATTCATTGATATCTTTCATATTTTAAATAAAATGTGTGCACCCGATTATTTCTCTCTGAAGTATTTATTCTTGCTGCCATTCTTTACCAACAGTAGAAGGCAAAAAGATGCAACCCTTCACCACCTTACACTAGAACAGCTATTGACAATATGGCGTGTAAAACAACTGTGGGCCCTCATTTACACTTCCCCTAATAATGTTGAAGTGATGGTGGCAGAAGTGGGAAATTAAATACTGCTTTCAATAAAGAAAGGTTGTTAAACACAGAGGAGAACCCATTTGGCTTGTCTGAGATCTGGTAAATAATTAGCACTTAATTGCCAGCTGCTCTTTTTTTGTTTGTTTTAATATAATCAACAAGAGTAAACATTTTCTGGAAGTTTGACCATGTAGTGTACTCTTTGGAGCCTTATAAAGCTCAAGAGAACAAAAATAATACTTATGGGAACACGTCCTGGGCACAGACATACTTCTTAACCAGTTTCCAAATATCAACCTTAGGGTGAGAAGAGACAGGCCTGGAAGTGAACATCTGGATATTGGGTCCAGTCCCTTGCATTTAATCTTTTATCAATTCTCTATAAAATTATCAGTGTTGATCAATATTGCCATCACTACTCCAGTGCCACTTTTACAGGAAAACAGAAAGATCTAACTGGAATTCATTCTGCAAGAGTAGTAATAAAAAACATTTCCAACTTAATTATTCTGAACTGTTTATTCAGCAGGTAAAATGCAAATACAAGGGGTAATGTTTTTTTCTCTTTTATTTACTCTTCTCTCTAATTCTGCATTTGGAGAAGAATCAGTTTATAGTTGTGCATACATACATTGGGTGTGTTGTATGCTGAATAGATGTTTGGTGAGGAAAAGGTGGGTGGATAAAAAAAGAGACTACAAATCTCCTCTGCATTTACACTATATCAATAAATATAGCCATAACATGCTCCATCTATTCAACAATGATGTTAATTTCAGCGCTAAACTGCTACTGGAACCTGCATGTTTAAAAGTAAATGGTTGCTAAAATGGTCATGGCACTCACATGGCACGGCAATTTTCAGACACAGCATATGTGTCTGTGACTCCTGACATTTCAGAGAGTGACAGTTAACAACATCTGTGAAGGATCTGAGAGCTGCAGACCTAAATGCTAGCTGAGGCTTATTGGAATTTAATAAATGGTAGATTGGTTACAACAGTGATGTGGAAAAGAAGTCTCACGATGACCTATCCTACTAGCTGTTGAAACCTCCTGGACAGAAATCTGCTTTTCCTCCCTGGTCTCACTGAAAGAGAGTGGACCATGGGAATAGTCAGTCCTTCCATTACTTGTATGAGAAAAAACCTCAACTTTTCATATAGAATAGGAAAGACCTGAGCAATGCCATCTTTTCTTCTGGAAAAAAGTTCTGCTAGCTCAGTAAAAACATCTGAAAATGGACTAGCTCTGCTCCAGTGGCAGGAATGGTAGAAATCCAATTCACTAGCTATCCCTTGTTTTTCTACTTGAAATGGTTCCTATACATTAGAGGTATATAATCTTCCTCAAAAAGTTGAGACATGACCCTTGTGCCATCTCACTTAGACCAAAAGGTCCTAATCAAGTTCCCAGTGACTGTACTGTGGGAGCTGTGTGCACTCCATAGTCCTCATCACCAAATGCATACACTGGCCATCCTCCTTTGAGGCTAAAGAGGGAGCTGAAATGCACTCCAGCAGTTCTTCTCACCCTCCTGATCACAGTGGTGAGGCACATCACAGAGCAAACAGTCCTCCTCTGGAGGAACGCTGAAAGCCTGAAATGATTGCTAATCATCTGGCTTTTATGAGATGTGTAAGTTTCAGATTTTACAAGTTAAATGATTAGTAAACTGCAAAAGCTAGTCCTCAGTAGGTGGGAAACGTCAGGAGCAATGTGGCCTTTGCAGCAGGATCTCATGTTGCATATTTAACAGCAATGACAGGAAGGTACAGAAGAGATGATGATTAACTGTGCACTCTCTGCTGCATCAAATGGGGAAGGGTCTCTAAAGTATATGAAGCAAAATACACAGGCGAGCATTTGGGGAATTCCTGGCTTCTCAGTGCTCAGGTGCATAATCTGCATTGCTATTCAAGTGAAATTGACATTGCTTGGGGAAAAAAAGAAGACAAAAGAAGACTTTCATCATGCTGTATCAGAGTGACACCCATCTGGGTCATCAATAGTGTCAGAATATGTTCAGTCTTCCGCTGAGACATCCTGAGCCAACAGAGTTGATGACACCCGCAGACGTGTATCAGTCTTATGTCAGCCCTATGCCTACCACCCACAACTGTTCCTATTGTTCTTGCTTTCCATCCCGAGCACTAATTTTAGGAGAGGCACACCACTCATGCAATAATCTCATGGCTAGGCTTTAATGCAACCCCACTAATGAAGAGGAGCTTGTGCTGTCACTGTGTGTTAGGAGTATGAATATGAGCACAGCACATGAATTGGTGCCTTTAGGGGACTGGGGCAATGAGGTGCCTCTTAAATGTCCCAGATATACCCTGGCATTTCCAATAGCAGAATTGTAGGCACTCATGTGCATTTCCTGGAGAAAACATAGGTAGAAGCATGATTTAAATGGGGATTTATGGATGACACCCTTGCCTGTAGGAGCTTGAATTCAGCCCATCAAGCTCAGGGAGTTGTGAGAGAAAAGAACATTATCACACATTTACATGATGCAGTGAAGCACCATGCAGAATTACCAATCTACTGGCAAATGAACTGGTTCAGGAATCAGTACAGCTATGCAAGTATGGCCCCATAACGTGGCCAATTAAGCCTGACAAAAATGTGGAACTGACTTTTCAATTAGAGAGCCATGCTAAGGGAGGTGTGTTCCATTAGGTAGACTTAGGACTAACTTAAGGAGTAAAACACTGCACTGGTGGCTGTGCTATGGAGGTGGTTAATGAACAATCCTAGACGACCAGTAAAAATCTAAAATTTACTTGAATATGTGCTAATGCATTCTATCTCCTGTGTGGCAAATCGACATTTTCCAAAGGCTTGTAACGATATCAATTTCAGGCAGATTTTATAAAGGATATGGAAACCACATCATTAATTCAATAGCAGCTCACTGTCGAATTCTGAGTCCTTGTTTCAAAGCATGAAGGTGGCAAGTGCATTTCCTCAGGAATTTTCCTTGGTGGACAACAAAGAAGAAAAGTACAGTTTTCTTGCTTTGTTCTTGGAATGGCTGAAACATTTTGATGAGAATTTTTCAAAAGATTTCTGCTTGCTACTCCACATGGAACATGGTTAAAATTTGGATAAATTATATACCCACTGAAAACTGAGTCTTATAATGGCCGGCATTAAGCAAAACTAGTAGGTGATATTTTCCGCATTACCTATAGTCATGTATCTGGTAAAACATTTCAGACAGAGAGACAAGATTTAAAAAATTCTTAGAGCTGTGCTGTGAAGAACTGTAAAAATAGTTACGACTAAAACATCCTTCCTTGTGATCACAGACTTTGTTAGAGAATACCAAACACTGCTGGAAAAACAGCCATTCTCATATAGAAGTAAATTGAAGGCAATACCACCTATGCAGCAGTGACAAGTTAATTCAATTTCCATCTCAAAATCAGGTAAAGTGTATCTCATTTGTTGCCATGGATACAAGACATTATTTCCATTTGTTTGAGATCTCACAGTGGGTATGAAATTAAACTGTGACACATTTTTATGGAGGAAGTTGACTAAGAACCCCATAAGTTCAATGTCATTAGTCCAAAGGACTTTTTTAGACACAATAAATAAGCAGGTTGCTACTACAGCCATAAGATATACTTCATAGGCAAACATGGGTGTGATTTTGCGGATACTACTTCAGATCAGTAGCAGTGATGAAAGAGAATATAAACATTCATTTCATCAGTTCTGCAAATGTGGAAAAGAATCCTGAAACATATCCAGATGGTAGAAGTACATTAAAAATACATTGATGTTGTGTTATCTGCTATTGTTTGGCACCAAATATGTTTACAAAAAAATTCTGGATTCTGAAAATGCATCCACTTTTTTTAAGATAAATTTGCTTTTCAGGCTGCAGCTGGAATCACTTATTCTCTACTTTTCAAAGTTAGAAGAAGAAGAGGTGTATGAAAAAGCAGGGGAGAATGAAGAGGAAAGAACAAGGAAGAATACATTTTTTAAATGCTGACGTATATTCAGGGTTCAAGAATTCAGTGGAATTCAGTTTACCTTGCCTGAAATTAATTTTAATATATACAAAAGGATAAAAGAGAATACAAGTCTTCTTGTTAAATTATTACTACGCAAGTCCTGGCTATATGTTTAATATTTCATAGAGAAACTGATTTCCATAGATGCTGAGCACCTGCTGTACTGATAGATTTTAGCTAAGGTTGTCATCTCTCAACATTTGCAAAACCAAGCTGAGATAAAACAGTCTACCTAAATCAAAACTTTATTTCTAAATATTCATGCATGAAATGCACGAAAAGCACAAAGGTTATGGGACGTCATTACTACAGCTAATCACTGAAATTTAAAACCACCATCCAGCTGCTTAATTGACTGTTAATTTCCCACCTAATATTCTGAACTCCACCTCCTGTGCTTTTCTGTTGTTGCCCTCCTCAGCATATTGTCAGACTGGATTATCTGCAATGTCTTCTCCAGCTCCTTGGGCCATCTCTAATTATATCCCATTGAGAGTTAGTAGGTCTGACCCCAAGATGGCAAACTAGAAAAATTCAGATACTCACAGCAAAATTGTCACGAACATAGAAACTCTCAGAGGAATAGGGACTGCAGTGTCCATTGCTAGCTGAACAGAGAGATAAGTAAGTCACTCTCTGCTATTGACTTGCATTATTAACATTTGCTTGAAGTTACGACAGAAATCTATTTATATTCTACAGACTTGATTACCTTTCATCCAGACCCCAGGTAGGAAATTATAATAATGCAAAAGGAGCATTAGGGCTCTAGCATTTTGATTTAGTAGTATTTTGTGCCCACTTTTGGCTAATTTTAATGGTGAATTAGCACCAGGCTGAAATTTACCACAATATTTATATATGCAGTTAAATTTAATGAAGTCAGTGATATTTAAGCATCCATTAATATAAGGATAAGATTGCGCATAGACCTCAAGCATATCTAAAGTATATTGAATCCTCAAGTATTTCTGATTAATGACTTTATTCCTAAATTCAGGAAAGATTTTATTCCTGAATTATCAAGGAGTTATTTTCTATTTTTCAAATATTTTATTCAGAATAACTACACTGTATCATAAATCATCCTAATTTTGTAAACCTCTGCAGGCTTAAAGGAGTTTAAGTTCATATAAACAGATGCGCAGGCTTCTCTTGTGCTCTTATTTGGTGTTAGATGGGATTTGCAGACTTGTTGGATTCGATGGGTACTGTGATAGCAGTATAATTGCTAGCCCAACCAGGCAGCTCAAATGCAAATGAACGTCTCCTGGTTTTTGCCATCAAAAACCAGCTTAGTACAATCTGGAAGTGGGTACAACTGGTCCCCTTCCGGAATCTAGTAACCACGAGTGACAGGGGAGTGCTCTCGTTGCTTCAGGGCACAGATGAAGGCAAAATTAACCTCTGCAGTGACATCTTGAGAAGCTCTGTTCTAGATGGGAGCCCAAACCAGTGCTGTGGAGTGGGAAGCCACTGCTCTTGCGCTCTGTCACGTAGCAGCTGAATACAAGTGCCTGGGCAGGAAAGAGGTTGTAGGCATGCGTGTTAAATGAGGAGCGCTTATGTGCTAGTGGACACGTCAGATGAAGCAGTGGGGGCAGTCTGGATGTGCTGGCCAAGACTTTCCCAGCACAACATCAGGAGCACACTGACAAATAATGGAGAATCGATAAGATAAACTGAATCCTCCCTACAGGGACACACTGCAGTTTCTGTCTGACTGATGTCAGAGAAAAAGCTTTGTTGCTGCACTAAACCACTTAAAAATTGCCTGAATGAAAAGGTTACATCTATGGATCAGCATAAATGATAAAAGCTCAGGAGAGAGCATTGATATTGCTATCCACTTGCAAATAAGCAGGAGGCTAGTCTAGACAAGCTGGAGATATCTCAATCATTTTCAAACAAGAGTCAGCAGAAAAAAGACAAAGCCAAGAAATGGAGATGCATCTAAAGATACAGATGAATTATAACAAAGGCAGCACTGATCTATGCTACACTGGAAAAACTTTCTCGAACTTTTGTGCAATTGGATTGAGGAGAGCAATAGGGGATGTATTGGAGTAATTTGTTCCTAAATAAACATGCATAAGGAGTTGCTGGAATAATTGATGGACTCACAGTTTATAAAGTCCTAAAATTACTACCCCTAAATATGTCCCCAGTTCCTCCTCCCCTTTCCCCCTGTCTAAAATCCATAAGATTTTGACTCTGAAAATACATCAGGACCTTCATGGCTAATAGTCTTGAGTACAGCACAGCCCCATGGTATCGCTTTCCTAAAAAAGACGACCTGTGCTTCTCTTCCTTAGCAATACCTGCTGCATGCCTTGCATTGTCTGCTGAAGGAACTGCAGCTGCTGGTCCTTCGTAAGGCTTTCTTCTGTTCGAAAAAGCTGTCCTTTCTCCTGTTTCAGGAGTTCCACTTCGTTCCTATAAGCATCCAGCTGCCATCGGAGACTATCGTTCTCTTCCTTTAGCGCATACGCTTGGGCGGCTAGAGCTAAGAGAGAATGAAAATGTGAAGAAATCAGTAAAATGGATTGTTTCCTTACAAATAATGCAGAGGACATTGTCAGGGGAGATGACAACACAGCTGAAAGCCAGCGAGACATTTCAGAGCTGAGACAAGACCCAGCAGAGCTGAAAATCATTAGGTTCTGGCAAAGAGTGTTGCTGGGAAGTTATTTCCTGGGATGGAAGGAGCCATAACGCGACCCTGGGTAATTCAAATGCTACTTGCAATCTGGCTGCTAAATTTAGGCTTATATTCTAGGAAGAAACTGGCACGCAGTCCAAGGGCAAAGCACCTACCAACTTTACAACATTTTCCCAGTGATGTTATAGGAACCGATACAACTGTTCAATAATTATACTGGTGTAGTGGCCAGATGTTCCAATCAGACCTGTGCTAAGGAATTTTGACTACATGAAGTTGCTGGATTTAATCCCATGGGAGAGGAAACACAGAAATTCCTCTCCAACTTCACTTTGAACTACTTCATAGCAATGGTTATGAGGAACCATTTAGACAGAAAAATAATGTAATAGAGTAAAATTATACAAAATGCAAATGCTCAAAAAAAGTGTTGGCACTACAAGAACATTACTACATTAAAGGCATTGAAAGACACTTAAGTCATTTCCTTAGGAAGCTCCATTTGGCCCCTTTTCAATTTAGAATGGCATTTTTATTATCATAACTGATAGCAGGTGTTTGTGAAGAAATCGATTAGTATGCAGGGATGGAAATTACATTTGCCAAATGACTTGCACAGTCTGCAATATAAGCTAAAATTTGTGTAGCAAAAGGCAGAAGGCTATAAAGCATGTACTAGGAACATTATTTAAATAAATTATCCAAACATAAATACATATAGGGAAATGTGGCATTCATTTAGTTTAGGGATGCGGTTATCATCCTATAGAAGATCCCTCTCCTGGCAGTATTTATACTTGGCAGAAGCAGTGGTCATTTGGCATAGCAAACTGCCATGCTATACTATTTTCCTTCTTGGAACCTGGTAACACAACAGCATTACAGAGCAGCTGTAATTAAAAAACAACAATCTACCATAGCCAATTCTATCAACATTTGGTAACTGAAGCACATAACTGATTTACATTCCTGATTAAATTATTTCAGGCTTGGTATCACATAATTCTTTCTTGCCCACCTACAGTAGCAATATGGTTAAACTCCAAATTACAGGAAATTGTATATTAACTCCATTTAATGTTAGCCCTCTCTTGACTAGACCTTCCGCAGAAAGAGTCCCTTGTTCCCCATGATAACATGATTCAACACATTTGTGAAATTATATCAGCACTTAGATAGAATGTCATAATATTTCATTACCAATAAAAATGTTTTATCTTTGGTAGGACAAATCTACCTTTTTCTCTGATAATTTATACTAATTTTATAACAGTACAAATGCATTATACAAAATAAAGCACAGTTAGCTTAGTTATTCAAATACAGACATGGATTGGTTATTGTGCTTAATTTGGATATTCTACAGAATCTCTCTGGAAGATTTAGCATCAGTTACAGTATTGTTATATCAAATTAAATTGTTCTGAAAAGCATGTAATCATCCTTCCATGACAAAATTTACCCTCAAGATATTGCAATGATGAGTCCAATGGGCAAATAAGAGGATGAAATCCGTTTTTTTGTTGTTGGGGTTTTTTTTAGTAAGAGCCAAAAACTACAATAAAATAAAGGAGAAAAAAAAAAGAAGAAAGAGAACAAGTAAATAAAAAACTCAGTCTAACAAAAATGTAATGGTTTGGAAGGGACCTCTAAGGACCATCTAGTTTCAGTCCCTCTGCCATGGGCAGGGACATCCTTCACCAGGTCACATTGCTCAAAGCCCCATCCAATCTGACCTTGCACACTTCCAATGATGGGGCAACTACAACTTCTCTGGGCAACCTGTGCCAGTGTCTCACCACCCTCGTCGTAAAAAAAGGTCTTCCTTATGTCCAATCTAAACCTACCCCCTTTCAGTTTAAAACCATTGCCCTTCGTCCTGTCACTACAGGCCCTGGGTAAAAAGTCTCCCTGCCATCTGTATTTTCTTACTCTTACCAATTCGACTCTCGACCAATTAAATAAAAATAAAAAATTAAATGCATTACTCAATTCCAGAGAGAAACTTTGTACCCTTCTGTTGTCTAAGAGCACAAAGGGAGACCACCGTGGACATATTCAAGTTTTATGGTGGCTTAGGAGGACCACAACCTGTTTGGAGAACTCCTTTTGTCCTTCTGGGTGAGTTCAGGAGATTGAGCGGGACTAGTGACAGCACAAGAAGTCTGCTACAGGTGCAGCAGATTATAGGAAATGGGAAGGGCTACAACACACTGCAAAAGTAAGTAACCTATAGTTGATGAGCCTGTTAGGGTTTAAAAACCAACTCACTCAAATGGAGCAAGTCATATTCTATATAAGCAGTGAAAGCAACCATTGCTTTCCTTTAGAAGTACAATACAGCTTTTTCACTGCTAAAAAATTCAGAGTTGCACTTCAGAGTGTCATTATTTTATTATTTTAACATTAGTTTTACCATACCATGTTAAAACCTACATGCCAATAATTACATTGCAGTTCTACCACAAAGTCCATCCAAGGGCGGGTGCCCTGTTATTCTAATTTCAGAGACTGGAAGACAAAGGCTGTATTTGGAAGAGGTTACAATCTATTTTAAGACAAAATGGAAATATACCAACCAATCAGAAGTGAGAGAATAAAAATACAGGAAAGGTAAGTTTGTGATACGAGGCAGGCTTCTCAGAGGTGTACAATTTCTTATCAACATTATTATACACTCTAGTGATTTTCCTAGCCATTCATAGTAAGCAATTAAAGATGGAGTCCAAGGTAGAAATATGGCCTTAAATAAGGAAAATGCAACACATACAGAAGCAGTAAAACAGAATATTAAATTGTCACATGCTTTTAAATGAATTAATTATAGATAAGAGTCCACAAATGATATGGTACTAAACACATGTAATTCTTTTACTATTTAATTTAAAGCTACAAATAATTATTTTCTAACATGTGCTGATGGAGTGGTTAGCAGAAAAGGAGAGTAAGTCTAAGACAGACATCTGGTGGACCACAGGGGCTCTAGCTTTTTCATCACTGGGTAGCTGTTTTAAATGAAATCAGGAACATTCTGTGTTGACCTAAAATAACGATAATTTTAAGATATTTTAGTGCACTAAAATGAAAACAATTCTGGATTCAGACCAATGTCTCTTTTGATTCCAAACAAAACAGCTATTATATAGAAAAAT
>NW_010180438.1:0-12983 GCF_000695765.1 Mesitornis unicolor | reverse complement strand
ATAGGAGAATAATGAAATATATACAGATATGCACAAATGTATACAAAGCCAATATAAAATCCTTCCCCCACCCTCCCCCCAATGACGAATACGTCACCAAAGGCTCTGCAGAGCAGGGCACTGGGAAAGTCCCAGACCGAACTCAGCAGCAGGTGGGAGCAGGATGCAGGAACGCACGAATCAGGATCAGAGGCAGGCGAACTAGCAAGGTTCTGCTCAGGCCTCAGCCTCCGCAGGATCGAGATGGACGGAAGGGTCCAAGAGGAAGGGCTCCAAGATGGAAGAAGGGTCAAGACCCTCATGATCCCTCGGCTTTATACCGAGTATGACGTATGTGGGCTGGAATACCTCGTTGGTCAGTTTTGAGTCTGCTCCCTCCCCTCCATAGGCACAGAAATGGCACCCACGATGAGACACTTGGCCTTGAGCATATCTTCTAGCAGCACATACTAGAAAAACATGCTGCTAGTTTCAGCAAGTTCAGCCACTTAAAAGAGACTGAGCTGAAAAGTAATAATCACTAAATAGAAAATTAGTTCTATTTAGCTCAAACCAGGACAAAGAGAGAGCACCTTGAGTCTCAGAACTGTCCCAGAAGACCCACCTGTGAAACAACTGTACTTAATGACTGACAATGTGTAATCAAACAACAGATAAGGACTGAAATACCGCTGGGTGGTAACGAGACAAAAACTAAAATAAATTTTTGACAAACACATTTAATATTTCAATACCTGAAAGGAATCAGTTATTAAACATAAGAGAAACTGACAGATTTCCTGCAGTGAATGCAGGCTCAAATAATTATTTTCAAGTTGTTGTATACAAACATTGACCATGAATCTCTTGTGTAACAAAAATTTGTTTTGAAATGATACTATAGATCAAAGAAGCAATATCTACTCTAAATGACTAAATGTTAGTATTAACTGTACCATAAACAATTGTATGAAGCAGTGAAAATGATACACAGCAGACTGAAACTATGAGCTGGTTTTTACATTCTACCTATTTAGCAACAGAATGAGGAAAAAAAAAGTCATTTTTATTACAGACAATAAATATAAGTCACATTCCATTTGCTGCGGAGGAAGAAAAGCACAGAGAATTTGGTGGGCTTTCACATCAGATATATCAAGAAGAAACCCACACTTGTGAACTATGCACACTATCTGAAATGCCACTAAAAAGTCACAATATTATAATTTTTGCATCTGTAGAAACACTGAATTTTCATTTTCTGTCTGAATGGATATGATAATTTTGTTATTTATATTACTCATTCTTTCAGAAATGTTTATTTGTTATTTGTGTGAACTTTAATTTTTACCAAAGCTGATCTCATGCTGACAAGAGAAGCACCCTGCCACTCTGATGTAATTTTCTGAGTGCTCTGTTTTTTCCCAGCTCTCACTCTGAAGTATCCAGCTCTCTGCATGTTTGATGAAGTGGTGTAGCCCTCCTAGGACCAAACAACACCCGAGGTGACAGAGGAGCTAACATACCCTGAGCTCTGCTCTGGCGCCCCAGGTGGGTTAGGACAATCCCAGCATTGCCAGCAGCTGGCCATGGATCTCTGTGCTTCCCCAGTGAAAACATGGAGATTGAGTGTAGGAATGGAGTGGGAGGGCTGTTAGTATACTTACATTGTCAATACTAAATAGTCTAATAAAATGGTATTAACAACAAAGACCTTTAGTTTGCTTGCTTAGAAATACTTCTTGAATAAATCATTCTTGCCTACTAATCAAAGCAGATTTTTTTTTCAAATGGGCATCTGATTACCAAACCAGGAAACTTTTTATTCATAATATTTCTGCTTTTTATATATATTCATGTATATATCACATGTATGTTGCATATTTGTTGTACATATGCATTCAAAGTCCATATATAAAAGACACATTTTCAAAGAAATAAAAAAATATTTCTTATTTTAACTAACTTAGGTGACCAGCATGCTGTATTTATAGTCTGAAGGTGATAACCACATAAGAAAATAAAACATCACATGATCCTAAAATATTTCACCTGGCAAGCTTGAATTGTTTTTAACACCACAGAGGTGAAACATGAGCCTCCTGCATGTGTGAAGAAGCCTACATATGCAGCCATCAGCACAGCCTGGAAATCAGTTCTGCCGCCTCCTTTAAAGAGGTGATCGCAGCATTAAGTGAAAAAGAATATGTAAAGAAGAGCCATGGAGCGTAGCCTCACTAACCACAGCAAGTTGGGTACAATCTCACCTTTCTAAAGTGAATCTTATTTCAGGCTCTTACCAACAAACCAGCTGGGACAAAGTAACAGCTTAACTTGTTTAACTAGTTCTGTTCTATTTAGAGTAAGAGGTAAAGTTTACATTGAAGCCTGAAAGCTTAATCTTCTTTTCCTGCATTTTCCCAGTCCTACTGTGCTCGCAAGTTTTTTGCCAGTTGCAGAATTACAAGCACCTCATACTAAAATAAGTGCTGAGACATTTTCGAAGGATAGCACTGGGGATGCCTGCCCCACCTCTCTGCTCATGGTCACCTCCTCACAGCCGGGTTGCAGAAGTGGACATGAACCAGTTCCTCCAGCACGGCGGTTCACAGCCCGGCGTGTTAACGTCAGCCAAAGTGGATGTTGGTTAATGCACCCAACCGTGAATTACAGCAGCTGAATGCTGGCCCAATCTTGCTGACTCTGTGAGAAATTGGAGGGGGGAAGAAATTATTATACTTTCTGTTATCTCATTAGGTTAAAGTAGTTTCTCGTCTTTTCCCACTAGGATTTTTTGCTGACGGGCACCATCATTCTCAATCCTGTAACTAAGTGGGACTTGTGTTTTGTCCTGGGTTCACACTGTAGCGTGTGTCATACTCATGCAGAACTTTATAGGCTAATGTTTAGCAGAACAGGGCAAATGACGGAGAAAGAGCAAAAAATAAATAGTGATTTTTTTGAGCACGCAAGCAAAAAGTTCATGCTGGAGTCACAGCTTTTAGAAACTGCACTTGAGAAATAGGGAAGCACACTGCACCCACAGCAGGAACTGAAGATTACAAAAAGAGGTGTGCAGTGTGATTGGAAATAAGGCTAATGAGGAGACTGGGTAGCACGACACCACTGAGCTATACCTGGACAAATCACTCCAGTTCTGTTCCCACCAACCCTGTCAGCATAAGTTTTAGAGTTCTTGAATATATGCGCATCAAACTAAAATGCTAACTGAAGTGGATTTTAGCCCTGTAACAGCTTACCAAAAGCATTTTGTGTGGGTCTTAAAAAGAAACCACAAACTGAATGTGTTACTTGGTATCTCAGCATGAGAGACAACATGTAGCCAAGCAAAACCACATTCCCCTACTTTTCAAGTCTCTTAAAATTTTTATTGCCCATTAAATATTTGTTTTCTCAGCCTGCAGTTGAAACCACAGCACTGTAAACATTATTAGCAATCTCTATTTGAGGTTTTGACTGAAACCTCACTCAGATGCGAGATTTGCTGGACTTTCTCAGGGAATCAGCCATGAGTCTGAGCATAAAAACAAGCCCAGTTGATGATGGAGTGGAAGCATCATGCTGCTGGAGCTAAAAAGCCCTTGCGGAGGGAGGTGGGGAGTGCCCCCCACCTGAGGTGTCTCTTTGCTTCCCTTCTTCTGGGTAAGTCCCATGCCTGGAACTCTGCGTGGTGGAGTCAACATTGCTGAGCAGAGAGCGCAAGAAGGATTCACAGCTTTTTTCGCAGTTTGAAAATAAGGAAAGTCTTCCATTCAGAACCTCCTGGCACCTCCTGATCAGAAAATCAGGTCTTTTGTCCTTAGAAATATGCTTTTGGGTTTTTTTTTGAGATACAAATAGATAAAATAATTGAATTAATTTAAAAAATATGTAATAAAATAGGTGAAATTTAATATGTTAAAGCAACATTTTTTAAAATCACTTTTTAGACTTCTAGTCCAAACCTAGTATGGACCTCCCTAGAGTTGACACTAGAGAATAAACCATGTTATGTTTTTGATAAAGCTGCACAAAAGCTTAAAATACATACATATTCATGAGCTATATCTGGAAATAGGAGTATATGCCACTGTTTACTTGTCTGTAAGGAAAAATATTTTTGTATTTTTTATCAGATATATTATGATACAGCCATTTCAAAATGATTTATCTACTAGTCAGATGGTTACTTCTTAATAGTATCAACAGCATCACTTCAATAAATCTGAATATTCACATGAGGAGTGTGACTGAAGCAAGGTCAGCAGCCCCGACATAGAGGTATCTGTTGATGTTATTGAAGAGAGATCTCTACAAAAGAGAGAAAAGAGTAAAAAGTTAGCACTCACAAAAATGTCTTGGGCCTATTTTAGTAACAGAATACCCAATGGTATGATTAAATTCTCAGTTCAGTGGGTAAAGAGACCATGTTTCTAATAATTTTGTACGAGAATAATTTTTCTAATCAACCTAGGGTTTTAATATGTAGTTGGCATGCAATTCCTCTTTTTTTTTTTAAGAAGAAATCGTCCTACACAGGGTGAAAGAAGAAAAGTCTTCTATTCTTGACAATTTTCAGAACAACAGGGACATTTCCCAAGTGTATTTGCAGAACTTAACGACAGAAAAGATCTACAATATTACATATAAGGGTAGAAAGTGTGTTTGACTTTTTCTAAATTACACAGCCACAGATTCACTCATTTGGGATGTTACATTGGTATAAACAAGAGAATAATGTGGCTAACAAAATTCGAAATGGCAAACAACCAATTAATTTTATATGATTATAATTCTTATTGCATGTATTAGATAGAGAAGTTCAGGGATTTGCCCAAGGCCATAGGTAGATCTGGGAATGCATCAAGGATTAAAATGGCAGACAAACTGATTACTATTCAGTTCACACTTTCTGTACACTGTCCAGTAAAGACCTTATGCAGCTAGATCAGATACATGAGGCTATTTGACCCTTTCTCTACCCTGTCTAAAGAATCGGTATTATGTGTGAAAAAATGAATAAACATACATGTTTTAAATGATTAATGTATTTCATTTTACAGCAGTTGACAAGTGGGCCTTCTAAATAGGTCAGGTAAAGATTCTGCTCTGTCAGCACACTGATTGTTGTACATTTTGTTCCTATGCTGTCAGGAAAGGATGTGTCATTGAGTTTCATCTTTTATGTGAAAGAAAGAAAAAATAACAAATACTAAAAGTGATTAAACCACACCAGAATGAACAATGGAGAAATGTAATTGAATGGTGAGCCTTAACATCCATTTTTACCATATATATATCTATATATGAGAGATCTTTATACATGCATACATACACACGCATATGTATTTGTTGCAGTATGTATGCAAGAGCAAAGCTTTTATCGCCGGCAACATCAGGATAATGCATAAACTCTATAACGCGGTTCTAGCTGTATAAAACAGATCAAAGATTCAAGCCAGGTGTGGCTCTGGAGTTTCATTGCTCGAGGCTAATTATTCACAAAAAGTCCCCACCCTAGAGAGTTGTCTAGCAGGTTTATCTTTTGGCTGGTAGACATTTTAAGAAGACACTACCTAAGCTCAGCTATTTTGTATGACACACTACAGCACCCAAAATGATTTCACAGATTTTATGAGATATTTGACCAGCTGGATAATACACGTGAATGTAGTTTTCTCTCCCAGAAGCAGATAGGAGTTTCCAAGATCTTCCAAGCTCATGCTGAGCTCCAATTAAAACCAATTTCAGTGAATAGGCAAAAGAACAATGCCATGAAGACTGCTGAAACTTTTAACTTCATCAAAACCAAACTTACTAAAAAAACATTTATTCTGAACATGACCAAAATTCATGAAACATTACAGAAAATAATTCATTTAAGAAAGCATCAATTGTCATCATAGTTTAAAAGGGGGCTTTAGAGACTGTTTTCAGGACAGCCTCTACATTTATTTGCTTATGAGTCATCAACTGTGAGGAAAACTTCTCCAATTTGTCTCAAAAATAAAAACAAACCCCAAAAGATTTACCTTAATCATCTGTTCTTCTCATAGTTACAAGGAAGATTAGCAAAGAAAAACAATAACGCTTTTATAGAGAAAATAACTGTCTTGGGCACCAAGTTAAAGCTAAAGAAAAAGAGAAAATTCTGTTTCTTGCTGTGCTGCTCTGAATCTGTTCAATGTTTTCTTCTGGATTTCTTTTTAATGGTACAGCTGAAACATTCAGGAACCTCACACAATTATTTGAGCAAGAACTCTGTAGAAAACATTAATCTTATTTCTCACTAGTAGCAGCCTATTTATTAAAATGGTTACCAATATTTTATTTAAACAAGTTATTTTTTCCTAGCAGTCGAGATTGTGGGGATACTGGTTCTGCCTGCCTCTGCTCTCATTTGAAATATATTTTTTTTCTCGTCTCTGCTCTGGTATTTCTAGATCTACCTGTAAGAGATGTCTTGATAGTACTGAAAAATACCAGCATATGTCACATATAAGAGTTTTCAAGAGGCAAGCTAAATGGCCAATTTCCATGAATATCTGAATAGCTCAGTATCTTACTCAGTAAAAATTCTCCTGGAAGACAATACAATTTCCATCTGACTTAGGAATGAATAATGATTTCACACAAGAGGGCATCCGAAGAACTTTTAATATTCCAATATTATATACATCAATAAATCAGTAAGATACATTCATCATTATGCATGTTTTGGGATGCAGATACTTCATTAGAGGAAAGAGAAATACAGATGAGTGATTATATGAGTTCTTACTGGAATCAGGAAGGCTGAGGTTTTTAATGCTGTATTTAGTACACAATATTACACCTGCTATAAAATATTGCATCCACTTATTAAGGGCTATTCCTGCATAGAGAGAGCCTGACTGGGTCATTGAACAAGAAGCTCTGGTATGGCCACAGGCCACCAAAGGCTGGCTTCCTCTTTAAGGTCAGTAGGTAAGTTTCCTCTTTCCCTCTGTAAAAGCAATGTTTTCATCAATTAGCTTTATTAGGTGGTTATAACTCCTATGAATAGGTAAACATAAAACATTTCTGTGTTTTGTGACTTCACAGGGATCAGCCTTTCAGGAAGATGGAATCTGTGTCGAAATGTCAATGCATTTAACACTTTTGATGCCAATAAGAAAGCTTAGTATGACATTTTTAGAAGAGTAAAAATAAATTTGCAATAAATTAAGTAACACTTTTCAAGTAATTCTGATTCCAGGTATGATTCTCCCCTTTGTTCAGTTTGTGCATGGTCTTGGCTATTTGTATCAGATTAGATCACAAAGATCCCTTACTTCCTTTACACCAATGAATTCGTTTCTCCCTCAGTCCCCATCTATGAGCTGTGTAATTGGAAAAATATTGTATTACTATATTTTGGATGTCAATTTCTGTCACTTTCTGAGAAGGATAATGTATCTTTATGGGCTTTTTTTTTCAGTTCAACAATATGATATACAGAAGTTTACATAATAACAGTGTGAGTAGCTTAATCTTCCTGCCATTTTTACATATGTGCTTATGTACATGTTCTCCTCTCTATGTTACTCTAGGCTTTTGACAAGAGTACAGTTGTCTTGAAGTCCTACAGAAAACAGTAAGTTCAAAAAGATCCTTCATGATGTCATCAGAATCACTTTTTAAAGTGACAGTACCCTGGAGGAGGAAGAAGTTACCTGGGATCTTAGCAATAGGTACGTGAGACTGGCTTGTTCCATCAGACCAGGGGTTTGTCCTAACAAATACAGTCCTGGCATAGATGGAGAAATAATGTTATTTGAAATAAGTAAGTAGTTTAAATACTGTCAACAATTGATTGTGATATAATTTACTTGATTTTAAGTGTTTGGGTCTTGTGTGCAGTGTGAGAACTGTGAGTGATGTGATGCGTAAGATAGTTTTAGTCAGAGCAATCTGGAGGTCTAGCAACAACTTAGGCTCATATAAGCCTCAATGGTTAAAATGCAAAGTCTTGTGAAGAAAGCATATGAATGGAGGTCTGAAATTTGATCAGAGACTATTAATTATTCTATGTTAATTATTAGTACTTTTCTGTTCAGTAAAACCAAGTCATTTCAAAAAGTGTATAGGAGTACCTTTTTCACTTGATGTCATACTAATAGTGAACCCTTTTTTGCAATTAACTAATAGGAAAAGGCTGATCTAATCTGTAGCACATGCTATGTAAGGAAGTTAGATATAAGCTACTTGACCTTGGGCTTAAATACATGTGGACTATCATAGATTACATGCCTGGTAACTCTAGTCAGATGAGTGTGGATTAGGTAAACACTAAACAAATAGCGTTTATAATAGCTTATACATTATTTAGTGTAAATAGCTCTAAATAAAGAGCATATAAAACAGCTTAACAAGATGACACAACTTGCTAGTGGCGTTGTCCACAGCACATGTATCATTTCCTCTGGGAAAAGGGAAAGAAAGGGGAGGAAGAGGCAGCAGAGAGCTCTCTCAGGGACACACTACTTCCTGAGGGTACCCAAAGGTGAGCTGGAGCTCATTGGCCATGCCTGGCTCAGAGATCTGACCTGAAATGTTTGTCTCGCTAGTATGGAAATAGCTGCAAGGAGCTGATGTTGTGCATAAATATGAACATGTGTAGTTCAACTGCACATACAAGGAATTGAAGACAGAAAATTAGAGTGTGAGGAATTCTGTAGACTAAATGTGACTGGAGATTTCTGCTCCAGTCTTAAAGTTGTGTATTTTGAAGGGAAGAGGAGGGAAAAGAAGTACTGCAGAAAGAGAAATTGGGTTATATGAATATGTACTCACTGTTTTCAGGAAATTCAAAAGTATTTAAGAAGTTAAAGCTGCTAAATAAGAACCAGAACGTTAGTTTTTTAATGAGCTTCTGCAGATGACACACCTTATTTTAACTGATTATTATACAAGTCACAAACTATGGAGATAATTGTTTCCTTGGCCAAAAGACAAAGGTATTCTTATTTGCAGTTATATGCCCTGTTGAATGCCGAAGGCATTGTACATGCTAAGGCTAATGCTTTGCTGTATAATAGACACCTACTGATTACTAGTTCTCAAGCTTATTTGGTTATAGTATGATAAATTAGGGAGTGTCGTTCTAAGTAAAACTGACATAATACTTTTTTTCCACTGGAACTAAAATAAATCTGTGCTTTCAATACAGCACCTCCAGAAAAGCTAATTACATTAAAATTAAAACATGTTTTGCATTTAATACATTTGACAATTTAAAAAAAATGATACTATTCTTCTCACATTTAAATGTTGTGCCTTTCTAATTGTTTTCCGAACTTACATTAAGTAACTTGACTATCAGGCTCACGTGTGGCTCCTTTGTCTGTGTTTCTCCTCAGGGGAAATTACATTTTTTTCTTTACATTTTACTCATGTTTTTATTTGTCAGAAGTGAAAGAAGACTGCCTTTAATGATTTGGCTTCTGTGTGGAATACACATATTCCTATAGATTGAACTCTAGTGAAGTGGAGGAAACTAAATGCACTTACCTGGGGGTGGTTACTGAGAAGACGGATTGATGCTGGTGTGTAAAGGGAATAGGTGATGATTATATTGATGGTGTCTCACTGGTAGCTGAGTGTGAAAGCGAGCATAAAGTCTCCTGTTGGAAAGAGAGTGGGCTCTGTGTTTTGGGAAAAGTTTCTAACAGAGAGAGAGGAAAGTGTTTTTATGTCTCCTGGGGCCTGTGGGGTAAGTGACTGACCAGCATCAGCTAAGGCAGAAAAGCACATGCAGCTGGCTGTTATTTTGTCTGGATATATAGCTCTTTCTTATGCTTCATAAAGATTGATGAGGTTTTGAACCATTGCCAAAAACATACCTGTGTGACTCAAATCAAGTTTATCCTTGGAAAGGTGAGCTATACAGCCTGAAAGCCTTTGAGACTGAGGCTATGAGAAAGAACAATAATTTGGGAGATGAGTCCAGCTTAATCCAGTGGGCTGGGACAGTCCTGTATCCATAAGTCTGCAACAGGCAGGCATCTGGGCTGAGCAGGCGACCACAGCAAGGTCCTGAGGTCTGCTTAGGAGCCTGGTGGACCCCCTAGGGCTGTGCACAGCAACTTGGTATAAAGTGTTTTGAGATTAGTGATCTTATACCTGTTTACCTGCCCTAAATATTCTAGCTCTGAATATCTTTGCTAAAGTATAAGGAAAAGAAGCCAAATTGCTACCAAAAATATGCAAAGCGCATGCCAGAACAAATACATGAAACATGCAAAAAAATGTTTGTGCAGGCAAATAAGGGGCTTTAGAGGTGTCAAAGCAGTCGGAGGGAGAAACTTTACACCATCCTCCATGATATGTTTGCTCTGTGCTCTTCATGTGGGAGTAGTTGTCAAAGATCAAAGGTCACATTTCAACAGAGGAAAAGAATAATGTATTCACGCACAACCTCATTATTCTCACTTAGCTAGAAGATAAAAATAACTGTCATTTATATACTTTATGGATTCTGTCTTTATATTTGTGGGTCACACTGTGAAACCCCACAGACATTACATTACAGATTCCATCTTACAGTGTGTATATTGATACCTGAGCTAGTACATGTGTTAGGCATAAAATAGCACCATGAAGAAATGCTGAGTAGAGGTTTTGAAACAGCATAGCAGCTTTTCAGCTAATTAGTCTGAATACAACATGCTGCTGATGTAGTTAACAGTGGTAGCTCAGTTCTAGTTCAGTGATTTCTGCTCTATCACACAGTACAAACTTTCCTGTAATGTTAATCATGTTACATTATTTGGGTACTTTTACAAGTTTCCTGGCTGTATATACAATTTAATATATTTCAAGCAGATTCACATTGAATAAATGTAAAACCAGACTTTGTGTAAAGCATCTGGAATATGTGCAAAATAAATTGGCTAATTCTAGAGCTGTTTCTTGGTCTAAGCAAAGTTGCTTGCAGACACCAAGTTTTAGAATTGAGGTCACAACACCAGAGAATTAATATTTTGTACCCCTTCCTTCCTACTTCATTGGAGGATGGGCTGGGAAGTGGAAGGAATTAAAAAAAACCAACAAATTCCCTGTTACCATCTGTGGTTTTAGTGTGTGCAGACTCATCATGCTCTGTTGTGCCTTGAAGTGGGACCCTGGATGTCAAACTCTTCTTTGCCATTTGGCTCCCTTGCCAGAGGTGACTCCAACATCCAGCAGGTACTCAAGCTCTGGTAGCCAGCTTTCCTGGCCCTGTAAACTGTACAAAACCCACACTGCTATGAGCACACAGACATCAGAGAAGTGAAGAATCAAGGTGCTCTTGGTGGAGAGCGCAGTGATTTTCTACAATCTGCCATACCCCATCATCAGACAAGATAGGACCTAATGTGTAGCTGGCTAGTGGGGAGATGCCCCAGAAGTGATGACTCCTTTACTTTTTTTTTTTCTTGTACCAGGGCTTTGGGCACACAGCAACTGCCACAGCAACATCACTTTGCTGTCAGTCTTTTGGTAGAGCAACCCTGGCAATTGAACCACAAAAAGGACATGCCTGATTATCCTTGAAACAGAAAACCTAAGAGGAGGGGTAATGTTTCCTGAAGCAACAGCACTACATACTGGGAGTGGAGAAGTAAGCCACAAAGAGGATACTGGCTATAAAACCATACCATGTTTTCCTTTTTAAATGCTTCCCTCAGTAACCTAGCTAATGCTTCAGCTCCTCAGCAAACTCTACAGTGGGGCTTCTCTCTGTGGCACTCTCCAAAAAATAAGTTTTAATGATGACTGTGATATAGATAACAGTCATTTGGCTTGAGTTAATTTTGATGCAATATTTTAAGAAAGACAAATCAGCCAAAGGCTGTACGAAGACCCAGCTGATCTGAATCTTCTTTTGGGCCCTTCCAGCAGAGTTCGCATCCTTGGACAAGTCACTTCACAGGTCTGTACTTTGGTTACCCTCCCTGTAGAACAGGCTACAGATGTTCCTACCCTGTGAGATATGTCAAGGAAGTTTCAGGAGAGGATGCTATTTATGAATCAACAGCCACAAAACAGTAAGTAACCTCTTATCAAGTTTAATGGCTGCCCATCAGTCAGTATCGTGTTTATTAGTGTGACTACATGCAGAAGATCCAGACATGTTTGTCTTTAGGACTGCTTTCATTCTCATTTTGTAAACAATGCATTAACCCAGCATTTTTAACCATTCTTTCTTCATTCAAAACAGTTGCCTTCTCTTTTTTTTGGTCTGCTTGGGTATAAAAACAAAACAAACAAATGAACCAGATCTAGTGATATTTCATTTGGGGTCCAGGAACATACAAGTTTGAAAACACGCAGTATTTATTGATGTTTATCACCACTGGGCCCTCTGACTTTTTTCCAATGAAACCTGCTGTGGTACTCATGCATCTCACTGTGTCTGCACACTGCTGCATTTGCTTACGCTATTCCATGTCTATCCGCTCCTCCTATGTATACTTTTATTAAATAAATAAGAGTTAGCGACTTTTCTGTGATCTACCCGTGAGCTTTAATAGTAAGCTACTCAAGTTCAAAAGTAACTTGTTGACATTAGAAGCAACAACAAAAATCTCCCAAAACAAGAAAACACATTTAGTGAGTGTTTGACCTTGATGTGGTGGAAAAGCTCTTATGTTCCCATGATCCTATAGTTACTACAATGGCAGTGATGGTGCCAGCATGACACTGTGATCACCCAAGCTAGACAGATAGGATCCAGAACAAGGGAGGTGGAACTGGACTTTCCTTTTGCTTATAAAAACACCAGGAAACTCAAATAGGCCATGGAAAAAACAGAAATAACAAGGTCTTCATAAGGATGTATGACCATGACTATGCAAAAGCACTGACTGTTCTGAGTTCTTATGTGCCTTCAAACAGGAGCTAGAAAACTGCCCCATATGTGTCAAAGCCATGTAAGAGATACAGCCGCTGAGACTTAACTGTTAACTTAACTTTGGATTCTTTGAGAACAACTGGTTTTA
>NW_010180437.1:0-21163 GCF_000695765.1 Mesitornis unicolor | reverse complement strand
TCCAACCTAAACCGTTCTATGATTCTATGAACCTGGATTGCTGAAAATTTAAACACAGGCCTAAAACAGCCAATAACCACCACATGAAAAGTCACTGCCTTGTTCTCAGCATCCAGTTATTATGTGAAATCCAACTTTCTAGCTGATATAAACTGTGGAAAAAAGCCTGAAATATCTTAACTACTCACCCTTCTCTGTGCATTATCAGACATACGGCAAAGATCATAATATTAACTGTGAACAACAGCTACAGATTAATGTGCATACTAACATCCTGACATGGATAGTTACTAGAGCAAAACTACATAGGAGTCCAGCACTTTCTGCTGAAAGCTAAGGTCAAAACGCAACTTGACAAAAAGGAGTAAAATAATTCTGGCAGCAGAAAGATCAGTTAGAAGGATAGTAACAACAACAACGAAAGGAGAGAAAGGATCACTGATCTTGGAAATCCACAGGGCAGGAATTAAACACTATAATCAAATTGTTTGTGAAACCATTTAGCATCTCATTTTCTTGCTGTGCAAACTGAAGAACCACTTGAGACAGGCCATCCTGGAGAGTAACAAAGTGCACCAATAACTAACATGGGATTAAAAGAATATTGATAGCCTGTGACGAGCAGCTTGCTGAGAAATGTTTCTTAGTCAAACAGCAGCAAATCATTAAATATATGAGGGTCAGTCAATTTAATCTGCTCTTTTTATATGGATTAGTTTAGCAAAGTAACAGAAGAGACAATTAATGCCTCCATAGCTTTTCATGCCATTACACTAGCCCATCATTTTTAAAACAAATACTTGAAAGATGATTTTATACACTTCTGCATGTGGCCGTAGTCATTTTAGCAACTATTAACAGCACTGATAGAGACTGACTTTATTATGAGGCACAATTATACATTCCAGAAAATCATTACAGTAAAAGTATACACTACATTTTAAACAAACAGATCCCTAAATATTTTACATAAGGATTTAAACTCCTATACTTTCTAAACTGAAATCATAATCCTGGAGAGGATCCTCCCCTCTGTGTGACTACTGAGTTTATCATACAGTCAGACTCATGTCTAGGGACGTAACATTGGCATCAGTTAAACACATACAACACTGGAATGAAATGTGTTTACCGTTCAAGAGTAGAGAAAAGTCACATAAACTTGGACAGGAGGCAAAGAAAAATTCTCATCACAGTCTATGGAAAATGCCTGTAGACTTAAAAAAGTGTGACCTCCTTGGAAAAAATAGTATCCTTATATGCCATAGAAAAGAGCTACACACAAAGGAACACCAGTTTAAAGCTTTCATTTAGAAAGTCAGAGTACTGGTCTACAAAGCATTATTAAATGAAACTCTAGGAGAATTTTTGATAGATAAACTATAATTAGAATTTGGCCAAAATGCCAGGGTAACATTCCGGCTCCTGATGGGAAGTGTTGTGAGACATTTTAAGGTCAGCTATAAAGCTCTTGCAAGCAGTAGCCAACTGTCCAAGGCCACCAGAGACCATCCAGCAGTCAGAGAATCTGACCCAAGATTGCATTTCCAGCCTGCAGAGGTACAGAAAGTTTTGAAAATGTTACTGGATTTTCCAGGATTTCCTCAAGTAGCTGTTCACACAGGATGCAGCACTTCCACACACAGATCTTTCAGCACTACATTTTTCTCAGGTGTTTCCCTCTTGGCCCTTTCTGACAGTTGTTTGACAGATGATACAAACTGCCTGACACAGATTTTAAAGCTAGATATTTAAGAAAACGAACTACAGCTGACGTGTCTGGTGTAATGCTTTGTGACACAGACAGTTAGGGAGAGTGACACAGTTGGAAAATAATGTAAGCTGAAAGCGTTTGGAACAGCTCAGGATTCAAGGTGACTTTGTGCTGTAATTCACTACTTTTATAATTGTTTCGTGATATACTTTCTGGGTGAGATACAAAGCCCAGGAGAGTCAACAGGTCTGTTTCCATTGACTTCTCTGTCCTTTTTATCAAGCCCTAGTGAGACAGCAATTCCAAGTCAAAGCATACTCAATAAAACTTGTACAGAATTAGATCTCACAATTAGTCTTTCAAACCTCACTTCTTTAGCTTTGGTTGCCGAGTGTAAATTTCCACCTTTTTTGTCTTTAAAGAGGAAAAAACTTTTCTTTGAGCTAGAGACATCACAAACATTCCTGCCTCATGTGCTCCCACAAAGAAGTCCTAGCATGCTGAGCATACAATTCCTGATCTTTTTTTCCCCTAGTTTGTTCAATAGTGAAAGAGGACAAGAGAGGAAAACAAGTGTGTGCCCTTGATGTTATTCAGGTTGGCAGCAACTGACCTGATGCTATTATTCTGGAAGCTTTCTTTTGATAGCTGTACATTGCCCCAAAGACACTGGTCAACTAAACAGCAGAGCTAAAAGCATAGCCCTCTAACTTCAGTTTTGTTGGTGAAACAAAACAAAACAACTGAAAAGCACCTAACACGTACCCCCAAACAACCCCCCAAAACCAAATCAGCCTGAAGATCGAGTAGATACAAGCTGAGTTGCAGATATAAACTTACTATTGCTGCAAATTCTCAACATTGCGACTGTATGTGAGTCTTTTCAAGAGTGTAACACCTCAGAGAAAAGAAGACATTTAAAATAAGTAAAATACAGATTAAATGAGGCCAAAAGAACATTCAAAGAATAAAAAGGTGGTACTAAAAAGTGTCACACTTTTTTTTTTTTGACAGGCAGACTAAACTTCATTGTTCAAAATTTTGAGCTAGCAGTTGAAAGAGAGACATAGAACATAGCATCAGACTTGTTCTACAATGCTTTAACACCACACTGATGGCACTGACACTCAGATACATCTTTTACTCCGTTAAAATTAATTGCAAAATATGGTTTATAAATCTTGGAAGATTACACAACTCCTTTAAAAACACAGAGGACAAGGTTCCAAGAGCTCATTTAGACAAATGATCTACACAATATGTGTGGAGGAGAAACTGGGCTACAAAACATGGATCCTGGCCTGCATCTGAATGTTCTTAAGTTCAGAATAAGTATCTGAACTTAACTGTTCCACTTCTGGAATGTCTTCAGCATAAAATATGCATATAACACTATCATACACAGGAAAGAGTACCGAAATCTGGCCCTGTGTTACTGTGCAACAACTCAGTAAATCTGGCCCTACTTAAGTTTCAGTGGCCACCAACAGTGTGAAGTATTGCTCAGTGGAAGAAAATAAGGCAAATCCAGTCCAGAGTAACCCACCCATTTTAATTAAAAAACAAGAATGGAATTCAAGGTTGCTGTAGGCAATAATGGTAAAGTTGAATTAACATCGATATGGGAAACCTTCCATTTATCATCCTGGAATGATCACATTTTAACATGTTTATTGCATTTCTTATTTCTAAACATTTCTAAATTCTAACAGTCTATAATAAACATGAAGAATAGAAAGTTTCATCTTGGATCCCTAAAATGGCCTTGGGATTCTTGTGTTCAGTTGCACAAGCTATTCATTGTCTTGGCGCAGAGACTTCACCCAGAATCGTGGACTGACTCAAACACCATCCAGTGGTAAATGGGAGTTACTACATTACAGCAGCAGCTCCGTCTACTCTGCCTTTCCTTTCCAAGAAAAGTAGTTAAAAGTATTTCAGAAAACTGGATAGACAGGAAAGCAACTCTACCTCAGCAGAAGGGAAAATAGCTAAAACAGAAGCCTAAGGATATTGGGATGTAAAAGCAGATACGAGAAAAAAACCAAGCCCGAGCATTTACAGTTGTCATTTTAGAGCAGACTTCCAGTAAGTGACCTTCAACAACTTGAGCTAATGAATTGCTCTCTACAATGAGACAATAAAAGTGATTTCTCAGGATCAATCATGATCTCTGCACTTATTAGAACATTACATTTCTATCTTAAAAATATGCACCACGTAATTCACGTGTTCATTGCATTTTAATCCTCCTATGTCCCCCAGAGAGCAGTGTCCAGCACCACCCTAACTGCCTTCACAAAAGCCTAGCTCCTCTCCATATATGCCAACCAGGCGTACACATCTTATACGCACTGAAAGAAGAGATTAAATAGCCATAACAGAGAGGAAGGAAAGAAACATAGCTGCTTTGTTAAAAAAAAAAAAACAACAAAAAACCAGCAAAAAACAAACAGAAAAGCTGTTGATTTCTTTCGAGACAATCACCATTTCTTTGCATCATTTGGAGAAGAGATTCCTAGGAATTACAATGTCATTGACTGGCTTATTGTAATGGAGCCAGACAAGAGACATTGTTCTTTTCCTCCTTCCTCTGCCATCTCAAAGAGCCCTGTCCTGCTATCAGACTTTCATAAGGCACTTTACAAATATATTACTCGCATTGCTGTACTTCACACAAAAATTCAAAAGGAAAACAGACCAATTTGTAAGACAACAGCCTAGACCTACATTTTTTGCTGACTTTAGCCTAATTTCCAAATCATTAAAATAATCATCTTTCATGTTTAACACTGCTTCTACCCATACCTTTGAAATCATAGAAAGATTTCAGTTAGAAGGACCCTCTGGAGGTTGTGAAGTCCAACCACCTGCTCAAATCAAGGCAAATAAAGCATCCTCTATATAAAAAAATGGTTTGGTCCAGGTTCTCAGTTATGTTTGACTTTGGTGAAGATGTCCTAATTTACATTTTACTGCATATTTGGTCTTTTGTACAAGTAACTACAATTCCTTTGGCAGGAAGTAACTTATTATTTAAACACATGGAAAACTGAGGCAGAGAATTTGAATGGATCTCTGTTTATCCATCTGAGAATCATCACCAAGATCTGAACTTCTTAGGTGGGGTGACCTCATCAAAATATAAAACATTACACTATATTTCTACCTTATATATTAGGCAGGGTATTAGCTGAGGAAATTAATTCACTTAATTTAGTACCTTAAAACAAATGAATCAGAAAATTTAATTTCAGAATTTGAGATACTCATTTCCAAACACAAAACTCAGGTGTTTTCTTATTGCATTTGTATTTTAATATCTTGGTCCTGGAATATTGGGACAGCTGTAAAACTAATGATCAAAATCATTACTAAAAGAAAGAGTAGCATTCTATTTTTAGTCCTTAAATCATCAGAATTGTTGCTGAAGAGAAGAAAACAGGAATATAAGGGCTCAAGAAAAAAACCAAGCTTTATAAAAACAATTCATACCTATGATGCGCTCACTTGCCAGGAGTTCACATTCATCCCAGCATGACCTTAATGAGAATTCTTAACAAAATGACTTCATACCTAATGAGCACTTAGAAATGGCCAACATAGGTCATGATGTCCAAGTAGCCTGTCAGAATAACCCCTCACTACAATTTATGCAAGTAACAAAACAGGGTATGTCAACACAGTTGTGCTGAATTTAATGCACCATAATTTACATATTGGAAAGCCTTCATGAGATAAATCGTATTTTTAAAGATAGTTATTCTTTTGTATACGAATACACATTCATAAAGAAAAAAAGGATGTGAATTCAACTACTGAGGAGTGTTCTACAGTCAATAGTTATGTTGTTAGCAGCCAGGGACATGATAGGGTTTCTCTGTGTAGGACTGTGAGGAAAGGCGTGCAGAGGAAAGGCTCCTCACAGCCACACCTTGATCGTTACTGCACTGGTGTGCCCACACTGCAGACAGATTGCTTGGGTACCCTGCAGGGTACCACAGGTCTTCTCAGACCCCATCTGCTCTAGCCACACTGGGCTCTGCGCAGTCACAAGGCCATGGGCAAAGGAGAGGGTGCCAGGGCTACCAGAAAAGTTAACACCCTTTTCACTTCACTAAACATCATGAGTAGGGATGCCTCATGAGAAGATTCATGTACACATAGAAAATTATTTTCTCAGGAAAAGCCATGTCCATTAAAGTTCAGAAAGCATTCATTAAGACAAGTAACATGAAAGTATTATATTACAGTTGAAATCAAATGCATGCTCACTTCTCCCTTGCAGATGAAATCTCAATGCCAACAAAATCCCTTTACACTCCAGTACAGACAGAAATTTACTGCAGGTCTGACTGAAGCCATGGATGTCTTCCATCCAGAAACAGAATATACCCTACACTTTATATAAACTGACCTCAGTTTTCTCTGTGGTAAAAGCTGCTGTAGCAAAAAAAGAAACAGCAAGATAGAATTTTTAAAGAATAGAGAAGGCTGGCATCTAAGGTGGCAAAGAATGCAGGAAAAAATGTTTTGTTTTAAAGCCACATGATTGCATAGCCTTTGGCAAGAGGAGAGAGCAGAGGAAGAACAAGTGACTAATTCAGTAAGTAGAAAGAGTTGTATTTTTCACTTGTACCTCAGCAATACTTGATAGCAGTTAACTTCTTCATTTCCCAAGCCTCAAAATGGGTAAGAGTAGTAGATAAGCACATTTTGAATAGTCACTTACACCACCACCAACAATAAACCAGTCAGCTATACAGAAGTTAAATATTCCATTGGAGCAAATACATACGTCTAACAGCTGGTAAGTCATACTGCTAGGAAGAAATCATTGCATTGTTTGTTTATGTTTTAGTTGATTTTTAAGTCTTCAGCAATACAATTTTTTCTTTATGGGAAGATAAGAGATCATAGAAAGCTTACTTAGTTTCAAAATATCATTCTATTTCTATGTGGATACGCTGCTACAGTGTAGTTTCCTCTGCTGCTATAAGTCATGCAGTATTCCCCTTCATTCACCCACTTCTGTGCTTCCAAAATCGACTAGGTACGCTTTCAGGGTAAGTGCATGAAAATCTTCCTCAGTATGGTTGAAAATGTGAGCATTAAATGGGTGATTTTCCATTGGTACAAACACTTCATCTAATTCAACAGCATTGTTTCATGTGCTTCACAGATAAGTAATATTTCCCTCACACAGACAAAAGTGTAAGCCATAAATGTTATGGTGATTAGTTTGATAGCTTAAACAATCCCTTCCCTCATTGAAAAATTTTGCAAGAACCCATTAAACAAGCTGAACCAAACATAAGATACTAGGAAACACTGGTGGGTAATGAGTTCCTTTATTGAGTGCACTGGTGTGTGATAGTGCAAGAGCAGAGAGCAAGCCACAGTGTGCTGTATCCTAAAAGCAACGCAGCAAACAGCTTTGTCCCAATACCCACATGAGGATCCACTGCAGATCAGGGTTCACATTTGCAATAAATGCATACCTTTGCTGTTTGATGTGATGATGTCTTTAAGATTCCACTTTTCAGACAGTTTTACAACCATGTTCAACTCATAGAGCACTGACACTTGAAGCAAACAGTTGCTTCAGTCAGTACTTGGAGCCAATTTGTTTGATTTTTTGGAAGAAACAAAGTTAGAACTGCTCTACAGAAAACAGATTTTAAATCTTATGTATAGAAAAAATGTGAGATGCTTGTGGAGTGAGCTAGCTTCTTAAATCTCAGCTTTGGATTATATTTTTTTCAGATGAGACTGGTAAAGAGATGTGCTAGTGTGTGACATTTTATAAAGATTCTAGACATGTTTCAACCAGAACTTTAATGTACACCAAAACTTGTGTTAACAGTAACTGGTATTAAAGAATAGAAAAGCTGTGAGACAGGGCAAGGAATCTAGCATCAGGACTTCTGTATTTCAGTGAGCTCCAGGAGGAGTCTGATTGGATTCATAATTTCATTGGGGAACCAGTTGTTGCAGCCACTAAGACATGACTCTTCTTTTGCTCACATCCGATTTACATCAGTAGGAATAAAACAGGAATGAGGACCCTAGATTGCCACCTCTACTCTGTGTCCAGGTCACTGGTGAATTTGGGTAACCTGCTTAACTAATCCTTACTAGCCAAGTTCCATACTTTGCTAAGGAGGCAAAATGGTATCTGTCTACTTCAAGGGAACTAGTGCTGTCCAATACCTACATTTACAGAATACTTTGAGAGTCCTAAATAAATGGTGCTATTGAAATAAAAAGCAGTATCACCCCTTTTTACTTGAGCAGCAAGCCAATGTGTAGGGCACTCTCTTTCCATTAGGAGAAGCTGACGATAAAGTCAGCTGCTTGTTTGACACAATCAAAATCCTGTTTCCCTGAACATAAGAGGAATTAAACAGCTGGAGATGGTTTCTTTTCTCTTAATTCTAAGCTTTCTTTTCTCAGCATTTAACTTAAAAAGTTCTGACACTTTTCTCAAGTAAGTGCTACCAGTGTTCATGTGGTTCAGGCTGATGCTTTTTTACTGCTTTTTCTTTCTCCTCACAAGCTGTTTTTCTGTGCATCGTTCCCTCGAGCAGTTGTGCTAAAGCAATACTCTATAAAGCCTCTCTGTCTGCAACTGTCTGAGAGGCCTCATGTGTGTCTTTGTTTTGGGCAGTGTCACGTGCATGTGGTTTGTTGGAGGCCCCACTGTTTCAGCTACCTGGTTCAATAATGGAGCTTAATGACTTCTTACTAACTTTCTGAAATGGAGGACCATGTCAAAGGCCCCAGTTTCAACCTACAGCAGTATTATCATCAATACAATCAATACTAATAATAGCTATATAAAGGCAAATGTTTCCTGGCTGTTCTTAAGTCTAATCTTAAAAGTGGCAATCACCCTGTCCAGAAATACATTTTTAGCAATTGCTTTAATTCCCCTTTTTTCCCCTTCTGTAAATACTTCATATGTTCTGATACTACACTGATGTGCCTAGAAGTTCTCATCCTGAGCTAACAGCAGTATCATGAAGCCAGTTGAACATATTGCTTTGTATAGGTCCAATCAGTGCAGTATTTTGGACATGGTTATAGCTGAAGCCACTCTTTACCACAACAGCTCTGACAACAATATCTTTGACTACAATTACAGTAGTGTAAATATACTTGGGCTAGTACGGCTTTACCCTCCACAGGGATTATCTTTCTATTGGTAATGTGGTTCATCAGTTACCTGGCTATGCACAGTTAAAGGGATGAGAATATGATGATATACTGGTACCAAGAGTAGCACAACTATTTAATTTTATAGTACTTTTGTGAAACCAAGTTATCTTTATTTATTTTTGTTCCCTTCCCACCATGGACATTCAATATAAAAAGAAACAAACCTATGATTTTGATTTTTACTTTTGAAGTTCATATGAAACATATTTAAATAGTACCTGCAAGAGATGAGCAAACATTTGTCAATGTTCTGCACAGTCAGAATGAGTACAGCTTATCAGTAAAACCTTTAAAAGACTTGTTTTCTTTTACTTCTGTTTCATCTCACGATGAAACCTACGACAAAGCCTAACTCAGGCAAAAGAAAAAAAAACAAACAAAGCATCTTGTTTTGCCTTCAGGGGGAACTTTGCTCCTCTGCAAGAGTAAATAGCACAATTTGATTCCTAGTAAGACCACAACATTATATGGTATTCTTGTTGGACAGGTTTTCTAGTGACTTGTAAATGAGACTTTATTAAGTACAGAAACAGACAAATATGGAAATATCTTCAGGTTTTAGATCCCAGAGACATAAGACATCGTTCTTTTAAGCAGATGTGCCTTCCTGGGCAGCTGCTTAAGATTAGTAAATGACAAGCTCAGGATTTTATTCTTAAATACAGCTAAAGAATAAAATCTTTAGTCTGGCAAGTTGGAGTCAAACTGCCACAATGAGCACCTGTTGAGAAAGCCCATTATTTGAAGCTGGGGGTTCTGGGTGAAAAGATCACTGTGAATTAATTTTGATTGCTTCACAAAACTCTGCATAACAAATGGTCTCTGACAGTGGTATCAGGGGACTTTCAGTGAAGAGAAGAAAAAAAGATTTTGTTTCTAGGAAGGTAACATAATCTCTGCAGTGACATTAAAACACACCAGTGGCTGCACTTGCTTGAACCTCTCTTCTGAAATTGTACGTGCTTAGGTTACCAGGTATTATGTTTTGGGAGGGGAAAGAGAAACAACTGATAACAAAAACTTATCTATAAGATTAGCTGAAAATAATATGGTCAGAAATCCACGAATCCTGAATTGTTAAGGCAGTTATGTGCCCACAAGTTTATTCACGGCTATATTTCTGTGTGTTCTGGATTGCTATATACGTTGTGTAAATGGAAAAGGAGAAGAGAATAACTCAAACCAAAGTTTTTGCAGTTGACTAAATAAATCAGCAGCTTTCTTGTATAAGTTAACTCTAATAGTAAGTTAAAGTAACACTAAGGATAATATGAATACTAGTAAATATTTCTCTCGACTGGTACACAGATTATTGAATAGGAAGCAGTTTCTGTCTCTCTGAAAAGAGGTTTCCACCTGAAATACACAAAAATGCTCCCCGTCTGTCACCCTTTGATTAAATCTAAGGCCACGCTTACCATCTGTTTGTGCAAATGAAAAGCGCAGTATTCCACCCATTACTCTGCATGATAACTTTACTTAAGGGTTTCCTGCAAAATTATTTTCAGTTCACCCAGAGCTTATTTTTAGAACAAAAAGAATCACCAGAAAGCACTACGCTTTTAGCTAATAATCATGATCCAGTTGACGTTATGCTTGATTTGTCAACACTTAGCCATTAATATTACATGAATACAACTTCTACGATTCCTTCAAAACTGACTGTAAAAGCTACATACATATGAAGATAATAAAATGCTCATCTTTACTTCCATTTCTGTGTGTGTTCTGTCTCTAAGGCAACCTGAATTATATCATCCTCAGGGTATTAATTGCACCTACAGAAAGATTTGGATTCATATGGGTACCAGTGGTGTGCTTGTGTCTCTACCTAGAAAAATGATTGCAGACATAATAAAGTCAGAATACGGCCACACACTCTGTTAAATAAAAATAACAAAAACTCTAGATAAATCAAATCTTGCAGTTCATTAAGTTATGGTATAGGTAAGAATCACTCTAGTATTGGACCACCAGGCATCCACTCCTTCCAACCTCTGCGGTATCTCTGTGTTACGCTACAGAGGACATGATGGCCACCTGAACAAAGAAATACTGACACAGTTCTGTTTCATTCTAAAAAACAGACCAATATACTGTCACAATCCCAGAACAGAAATGTTAGAAGATGTCTTCAAGCAGTGATGCTTTGCTGTTGTAAATAAAACCAATAAACTGACCTGTTTGGAGTTGAAAGTAAAGTCCAAATGAACATCAGCTCCATTTACCTCCATATATGTTGTTGAGAACACCACAGTCCCACAGCCCGCAAGTCCAGTCCCTGCCACCCCAGAACCTTCCCAAAGGTGCATGCACAAGGGAGGATGTGACTGCACAAAGACAGTGCCTACTATAAATCACTTGTGTTGGACAATTTGAGGTTTTTTCCAACAACAACTTTTTTTCCACCAAGCCTCAGCTATCTTGAATATCCCTTAAAATTATCACATGTATTTCTTCAAGAAATACATTTATTCTCTTGCTAATTCCATTCTTCATCTGTTATAAGACATGAAGCAATGGGTAAAAGTGAAGAACAAAAATCCCAAAGATGTTGTTTTATCTTTTTATCTTTTTTTTTTTAAGATAGAAGCATTTCTAATAGCACCCCCATGATTCTATTATAGCACATTCAAAAGGCAAAGCACACTAGAAAAGTATGAGCAGTGGTAAATGTGTAATATATCCTTCTGCTTTTTTTCTTCATGTCTCCAAAATAAGCTACAAATTTCCCATGTTGAAAAGTTCTTCCTTAAGTTAATAAAATCTGTCACTTTCCATAATGGTTGATTTGAAGAAAGTCCACAGGTGCAGTACTCTGTTGTTCACAGCTTGGGAAGTCAAGGCTTATAATAAAAAGCCCTCTGTGTTATGGTCCTCCTTCCCCATCAATTCACATCAAGTATTATTAGAATCATCTGCCACCTCAGTGGTGCTTCCTCTGTGCTCAAACTGCAGAAGCAACAATGACATTTAACTGCTCTGCAGGTGCTGCTGTGTGTGGTCATGAACACAGAAGTGTGGCCTGCTATTGTTCTCCAGTAGCACTTTGAACTCAAACACAAAAAGCCACATAGCTGGCTGCCCTATTCATTCTTACACTGGGTTTATACAGGCAGGAGAAAAAAAGAGGTGACCAGAGATGGGTAATCCATAATATTTATTTCAACAAATGCTTCAGGTCTTTTTAAACATCATAAGAACATGGCTCATTAAACTGTAACAGCCTTGAAATTGTGTTATAAAACCACAAAACAAAAATCAATACTTCTGGTGGAAAGGAGGTAATGAAATATATTGAGTCGGTTGAAAAGTGGTTTGTATGAATCATAATATTATTATGTGCACATCATTTCTACTCCCAATACTTAAAGTTAACAAACTAGGGAGTGCTTTCTTTCCCAACACTTAAACAGGTGCTACAAGGTGGTATTTATCAAAGTTATTTTCCAGACTCAATCCTTCTGCCATAAATAATGCTGGAATATAGGAAGCTTAGTAAAGGGAGATCAATTCAATGCATATTTGCTACCTGAGCTTCAGCTGTTGTATTATTTCACAGTCTGATCAATACCGTGCTCCGTAAGAGCAAAGGAAAAAGCCACAACATCACTCTGATGAGTCACTCTAGGTTTATTACTGAACCAGAAGGATGTAACATTTCTGATTTTAGTAAAGACTAAATTTAGTAGCAGCATTTGATCACTATGAAATAGTTTAACACTCTATTTCAAGTCTTTTACAATGACTTGTCCAGATTTTCAGCCGCATTACACAAACGCTTCTAGAATCAATATTCTGCTGAAAAAATCCTCTGGAATATTATTTGGAACTCTCTCTCATTTACTTTAAACTAAGGTTATTGCTCTTCAACAGAACAGAGAGGAATTTGGTATTTAAAAATATTTTAACACAGGCAAGCAATAATAGCATCAAAAAGTGAAAACCAAATAATGTAAGATGAAGGAACGTGAAAGAAGCATTCACGGAGGAGGCCTAAATTATTTGGTTCTGCCAGATGTTAATGTAGATTCCTCATTCAGAAACTGTACTGTAAGGTTGTATCGAACAAAACCCAGAAAAAAAATCACCTCTTTCCACCCACAGCCCTTCACATACACATATTGTGAAATGTTTATATCTTAATATCTTTCTCAGGAAAAATCAACCATAAATACCTGGAAACAATAAAGAACAGAAGGAAGGAAACTTTGAATGGTAACTACATGAGACTAGCAAAAGGCTCAACAGCTACTAGCAGCCACTGTATCCCTACCTTCCTCAGAAATAAACACCCAAATCTGCCAAAACTGCCCATCCCTGCCAACCTCCTTCTGTAGTGTAACCAAGAGAAGACAGCAAAAACTTCCTGTACCTAAATTCATCCATTTAAAATGACAATGCTAAGCCCACACAAGTCATTGAAGCAGAAATAAAGAAGAAAACCATATATCAGAAGTCAATTGATGGAGGGAATTAAAAGCAGTTTTTAAGACTTTTGCAGAGTGCTTAGATTAACTATTTCAACCACAAGAGAAAATACGTAGGACTAAACAGAGTCCAAGCTAGGCTCTGGGGAGAGACGAATACAGAGACCTCTGTGCCTCCGATTTGCTGAAGAGAACCAGGATGAGATCAACCCCTGACTTTGCCCAAGTCATCCAAGAAATTTCCATAGTTGCCACTGCTGTAGCCAAAACCTTCTCTGCACATCACTTCTTACACTGTGAATGGTGACAAGGTGGGCTGAGCCGTTTTACTGCACTTCAGCCATTCCCAAGACTCATCTGCCTTATAGACGTGTGTCCATCCCATCATTTTAGATGGTTATGGAGGCACTGGAAAGACTCAATGTCCACCCACCACCAAAGAGCAAAAGCTTAGTTTTACACCCAAACAGAAAAAAAATCTCACTTCCTATAGCACGTGAGCTTCTAATCCCAGCTGGGGGCTGGTTCTGCGAAAACTGAGGAAATGCCATCCTGTAAATTAACATCTCAGCTTCCCTTCAGTATGCAGAATAGACTGGTTTCTCCAATTCCAGCAGGGATCCTTTCCAAATTATGCTTTGGTTTTACAATTTAACAGGAGAGGGAGAAAAGGTGCTATGGCTGGTAGCTAGTGATATGTGATCTTAACTTTATTTTTACTTTATTGTTTTCTATAAATGGTCTTGTCTTTCACCAGCTCTACTGCTCTTCCAGTGACCATCAACATTACACAGAGCTTTAAGAAGAAAGAGACAACTACTAATCTTCAAGAAAGAGAGAGAGAGATACACCACCTCACCACAGAACTCCCTGCTGCTTCAGAGCCTTCTACAGTAATTAACTGTGTAGTAATTTCATCTGCTTAAGGTCAGATCTTCCCCAAAACTTATTTGGAAGTGAACCAGCCTGGATTTGGCCTTCTGCAAAGGGCTGAGTGCACTGCATGCATCTCTCCACAGTCACATCCCATGTCAGCCATAGGGGTCTGACTACATCATGGCTCTATCAGTACATTGACCCCCCCTCTCCCCCAGCTTGTACACATAAAGACTAATCAAACAACAAACTATTTGCTTTCCTTTGATAACAATACCAAAAAAATCATTATTGGAGGGGGTAGGGGGAGGAGGGGGAGGGGACTGCTGGGCAGGCATTAGGACAATCTCAGTGTGTTTGTCCAGGATGTCAGCTTGCAACTGTCCACCATCATGGGATTTGGGCCATGATTTTAAGTGACTTTGTGTCAACACTTTTTATAAGCCTGATTTTCAGAGTAGCACTTTCTGAAAACCATGATTCTTTGGGATGGCTTAAATGGAGCATTATATAAATTGAGATAGCAAAATAAAGCATTGAACAAGCTTGATATTTAGTCCAAGTTGTAATAGAGGGGTGTGGGGGTGGAAATTGCTGCCCACATTCTTCATTTCTCCTGTTCTTATTTTGTTACTGTTGTCAATACCTAATTCTTAGATAAAAAGAAAGTCCTTCAAGATGAGTACTAGATAAAGTCAGGACTTCAGGCTTTAGTTGACAGTTACTTCAGACTCCTGATTAAATGAACTCACTTTGTTCTGTTTTTCAGTGAGACAGTCAGAGAAAGAACATTTAAACATAAGCATCAGTGGCTGAGCTGTATCACGCATGACCAATGTTTCAAAATCCAGAGCCACCCTTTCGAAAGCAAAGACTGTCACTGCTATATACAGGGTTATAAAGAACAAATTGCTCAAACAGAGAATATCTCTTGGAGGATCCAAAAATATTTCCTGTATTTATAATCATTCCTAGTGCTTAATAGTAGAGCAGACAACAGACATACCTATAGCTGCATTTCAGCATACAGCTGCACTACTGTGCTTGTTGCTTGTATTGTATACAATTGCCTGGAGATATATACTCTGGGAGAAAACAAAGAGCATCAGGAAATATTAGAGACTTGTATCAAAAACTACAGCTAAAGAGGACCCCAATCTGCACACTTTATTTCAATGCACTCTCCACTACACCACACTGACACAAGCCCTTTCACACTTCCCTACCTCACACACTACCTCAGACAAACCAGGAAGTCGCTAAGGCAA
The DNA here is from genome assembly GCF_000695765.1 of Mesitornis unicolor. NCBI lineage: Eukaryota > Metazoa > Chordata > Aves > Mesitornithiformes > Mesitornithidae > Mesitornis > Mesitornis unicolor. The sequence goes on along the minus strand of NW_010180437.1, from coordinate 5,654 downwards.
CAAGTCTGACACTAAACTGTCATACTGTACACCACCTGGCATTTTTCTTCTGATTGAATATGATCCTTACAATTCTACATACTTTGTTTTACCTTTTTTTACCTTTTTCCCCCCCCATATAACATATAAAGAGAACTCATTGCCTGAAGTCCAGGCTGAAAGTTATTTGTGATAAATATCACTGAAACTAGAAATCAATTACAGGCATTTGTCTGCAAGGCAGCAAATGCAATTACTATTCCCTGGTACTGTGCCCAAGAAAGGGAATCACAGAATCACAGCATTATTGAGGCTGGAAAAGACCTCTGAGATCATCAAGCCCAGCCCATGACCTACCACTACCACATCAGCTAGACCATGGCACTAAGTGCCACATGCAGCCTTTCCCTCAACACCTCCAGGGATGGTGACTCCACCACCTCCCTGGGCAGTCCATTCCAATGCCTGATCACCCTCTCCATGAAAAAGTGCTTTCTAAAATCCAGCTTAAACCTCCCCTGGCACAGCTTCAGGCTCTGCCCTCTCATCTTGTCACCAGTTGCCTGGGAGAAGAGTCCGACCCCCACCCGACTACAACCTCCCTTCAGGTAGTTGTGGAGAGTGATAACCCAGCTTCCTTAGCCTCTCATTATAAGCCCCTCATTATAAGACTTTCCCTCTAGTCCTTTCACCAGCCTCATTGCTCTCCTCTGGACCTGCTCCAGCACCTCAATATCCTTCTTGAAGTGAGGGGCCCAGAACTGTACACAGCACTCAAGGTGAGGCCTCACCAGTGCTGAGTACAAGGGGAGAATTACATCCCTACTCCTGCTGGCCACGCTATTCCTGATACAGGCCAGGACATTTTGTCTACATGTAAAATTCTAAAAGATTGCAGCTACATCCACTAGTTCAGCAAAAACAGAGTATCTCTTGAGACCTTTTGCAAAAACTGATGATTTGTTTGTAAAAACGTAAGCATGTATAACATGGCATTAACTTTTAAGCTTCATCTGAGCAGTGGCAAATGTTGTTTTGAGGTATTAGCAGAGCACTTCCAAGTGTTCTGGTAGATGCTGAAATTCAAAGTACCTTGTTTGTACTGGATATTTTATAATCATTTATACTCCAAAAGAGTAGCTATGTGTGTTATAAACACATTGTAAAAGACAAATCTGACCAGCTTCCTATCTAAATATCCAAAGTAAACAAAAATTAAAGGTGAGGAACTATTGTTAGCATCATTTTACAAAATGCATCGAGAGAGTAGAGCAATTTGCCCGAGGCCATACATGTTGAGAGCCAAGGATGAAACTTCCATTTCCTGAACTAGCCACTCACACTTTAATCACAAGTAAAACCTTGACATAAGCCTCCAAGGTTCTAAACCACGCACTATTAAAAGGCATACGTGTGCATCAAGCTAGCACATACATCAGTAGATAGAGGGTGAAAACAACAAAATCATATGTCCAAACAGCACCAATGCAAGAATTAAATTTCAGTATTGCTGTGAACTTTTCATTTTCACTAATGGCTTTTAAGAATCACAGAATCACAGAATATTAGGAGTTGGAAGGAACCTCGAAAGATCATCCAGTCCAACCCCCCTGCCAGAGCAGGAGAAAGCCGGACATTTTTCCTCAGTCCATTTTACGTTTTCTCTCCATTTGACAAATATTGATTTTTGTTTCCTTTAAGTTTAAGTGCATTGAACACTATTGTGACTGGTTTGTTTGCGTCTCAGCTTTATTGAGGATACCAGCATGAATGCATAAGGCTTTGGAAAAAGAGAATTGGTTTAATAACTTCTTCAAATCCAGGAGAGAACACAGGAGCCCAGTCTACTTTTTTTGTATAGGTCAAGCAAGAAAAGTGACTCTGAGTGACTAATGTCTGTGAGGAGACTGCTGAAGTAATAGCCTTGGTGTTTTAAGCTGTTACTGCTGTGCTCTGACACAACAGGACAAATTATGGAGTGTTCTCCCTCCACTTCAGTGCAAAGTAAGATATACTATCTTAAAAATGCCTTCAGTGGCATTTTAAGCTAAGCCCATTTGTAGACAGTTGGCCCTTTAGGAGGCTTGGTTTGGAAGGTAACATCTCATGAAATTCTGGCTCAAACAAGCTGTAGCTTTATGAATCCTTTTCTGCCTGACTCACAGATACATAGGCTTAACCTCCTCTGGTAAGATGATCTCCTTAAGCTTGGTGAACTTGCCTGGTCCATTTTGGCCACTTTCCTATCTTAAGGTCTTATTCAACAAGTAAGAAATCACTCTGTCTTTGCAACTGAGCAAAGAGTGCTTATGTGATTTATTCCACTCATTCAAATATGGAGGAGGGAAACCTCAGTGAAGAGAAATAAATACCTGTCTGGAAAGGAAATACAGTAACACCTTCAAATGCCACACACTTTTACAGAAATTGTACTCAGACATTCATCAGTGTTAGAAGCCAAAATAAGTTGAGCTGACTTAAGCAGGGGGTAAATTAGTTTACATGTATCAGCACCAGAGGTCTATGCTGGTATTACGGGGTGGCCACAACTGAGCTAACTAGTGACCTAACCAGCACAAACAGCCTCATTCTCATCAGCAGCTCTGATGCAAGTTGCCAAGAGGACGCGGTATTCAGCCTAGACAAATAAACAAGTACGTAAACCTCTGAAACATGGTCTATCTCTCATTATATATATTGCTATTCCCTGGATCTTCTAACCAACAGAAAGGTAGGAGTTCATATAAATGCATGTTTAGCATTGAACACGATTTTCCACTTGGTTGTTGTACATATGAAACAAATGTTAGCTTCACTGTGTATTAACTGACATTTTAAAATCCCAATGAAAGGAAAGCAATTTAGAATTATTCACTGCTAAGGTAAGCTCATTTTCAAAACTGGCACTACTTTGAAAAAAATTATTAACATTATTCATCTGGCTAGCTTCACTGCCTCCACTTTGAAATTATTTTTCACAGAAAAGATGGAGAAAAGAAAGTGACCAGTGGGGTTAAATCCATGATTTAACCAGACCACTCAATCTTTTGCCTTCTATATTCAATTCTAAATACTGCTCGTGTTGCACCACCTGATGCCAGGTGCTGCAGGGCTTCTGCTACACCCACCTGACATTGTGATGCTGCATTTTTAAGACCTTTAAATAATGAAAATAGACCTTTGCACTTCAGCACTGCCCTGGTCAAGAGAGCTGTCTGTACAGATCATATGAATGTCTGCTAACACTAAGAGACTTCTTTTGAAATGAAATTACACCAGACGTTTCAGGGCTGACCGTTCCAGTAAGGACCTCCTTTATTAGCACTGGTGACAAAGTCTAACATGGGCACAGACATGGTTTTAATTCCCATCTAACCTGAATTTAAACTGCTTTCCCAAAGTGACAGTAAATTCTGTAAGTTAAGAAAAGCCTGCAATTTGGGTTAATTAGTTAACTGCTATAAAAAGATAGATACATTCCTTCTTTACTCTACAAGTCTCCAGCAGGCATTTTCACAGGTATACCATGTGTTCAGGCACCTGTGGACAAGATGCTGGCCTAACCCACCACGCAGAACACTGCAGAGAATGTCTTCAAGCATTGAGTGCCTGTTATTCACCAGCTTCCTTGGTGCTAGACAGACTTCAGCACTACAGAAAACTTTTTCCTTTCCTATCATTGAGCAATTGCGCCTCTTAAGAAATTTAGACTGTGGATTCAAAAAATGTGTCTAAAGAAAAAACAGAGGATAAAATGGAAACCAAAGAGAGAGATTCATGGTAGAACAAAACTATACTATAATTTTAGCCAGAAGCTTAATTTTAATCACTGCCATGCTTACATCTCACTTACCTGTAAAAGACTCCAGCCACCACATGTGGTTGACCCCATGCCCCTGGAACAAGGGGATCTTCTCAAGGAGGAGTCACTAAGCACTCGCCATCTTCCAGGTGTCCACTAGGCCACTGCCAGCAGTGACAGAGGGACTGGTTCAATGCAGCCATTCTGATATTAACTGTAACCTGGACATAAAAACCAGAAGTACCAAATCAGGAAACTTAAACACAGCTGTGAATAACTCTGTTCTCAGCTGAAGTTCCAGACTTTCCAATTATTCCTGTTCTTTCCTATTAAGATTAGGATTTCCAAGCCTCTACTACTCCTTAACTTTTTGTCTAGAGATAGGTATTTATATAAGAGACTGTACTGTACATGAAATCTTTCTGTCATTATATTTCAATTCAGCAGTCAAGGGACATGTTGCTTCCAGCTTGTATAAATAACTACACTCAGTTATTTGCAAAACATTATTTTAGCTTCTGTCAACTCATATCCATGAGAGAAGGAAACTGAATATAAAAATGTTATTACAATAAAAGTGGAGAAGTACTGAAGACTGGCAAGGAGACAGTAAAGAATAACTGTCACGCTACAAAGTCCCGCCTTCTCCTGCCATGTACAACTAGCCTCCTGCAAAGATGCAACCAGGTAGCTTGTGAATTCAGGACTCCCAAAAGCAGGAAGTATGCCCCAAAGACAAGGGCAAGCCAAGCAGCAACTGTTGTATTTCTATGGTCAGCAAATATTCTTTCCAAAGCAGAGTTGGAGAGATGTGTTGACCGCTGCGGCAGGGAAGGCTTGCAACCTGTCCCTTAGTCTCGAACCACAGCCGAGCCTAGAAAGAAACTCTGAAATTCATCTGATTTCTCCCTGAGAAAAAGGCTTAGGATTTGGTCCTCATCAGCACACGAAATAAGATAGGCAATTTGCCACTCTCTTTTGCTTCTCATCCCTTCCTCGCCAATACAGCAACTTAACTCCTGCTCTGACTCCTCCTCTCTTTATACCCCGCTACTATAGCGGGTCCTTTTGGTTAGCCCTCTCCGCCCTGTTCAGCCTTTCATACCGCCTGCCCCACTACATTGCCCCAGTTTGCTCCACGAAAGCGAAGTGACCACCCCCAGGGGCGGCTCCGCAGCCCGCAGCTCCTCTGCGTCGCCGCCACATCCTCGCGTTCTCCTCCTCCCCACGGTATTCGGGGAAAACACCAAGTTCACGGCCTCCTGCTAGCACAAACCCCCGGCCGCTCCGCCGCAGGCTCTTCCCAAGCGGGGAAGTTGTGCACGCTATTAACCCAATTTTTAAATAAATCACGTCTGTTTCCGGGTGAAGAAAATTACTCGGGCTGATTAAATGAATGCATTGAACGATCGCTGGCTTTTGGAAGAAGGAAAAAAACCAAACCACCCCACTGTGCTTTATTTTAATGGATGATAAAATTGTGACGGGCGAGAAGGAGCAGGAAAAGTAGGGGAAGAAAACTTTGTTGCTAATGAGAAAAATGCGGCCGCGCAAACAAAACTGTAAAGAAAAAAAAACTATTCTTCAATAACCATTAATTCACTGCCTGTGAATAGGAAACCCTGCCCTGCGCAATTGCAGCGAGGTACCGCGGCGCCCAACTGCGAGGCGACGCGGGTACCATTGTGCGCTCGCCAGAGGACAGCTCTGGGGAGAGGTAACGGCCCCGCTCCCCAGGGCCCGGTGTCAAGTGACGGGAAATTCAGCATTCCGCATTTCCAGAGCGGATTATTCCCCCACACACCCAACCCACGCCCCCTCTCCCCCTCCGCCACCACCTCCTTTGGCGAGCAGCTCGCAGGCCGGCGCTCCG
>NW_010180436.1:0-8901 GCF_000695765.1 Mesitornis unicolor | reverse complement strand
ATCCCTAACGTTCTGTGATTCTGTGAGCTACGGGTGTCCCTGGAGCATGGAGCCGTGCTGCTTAGGGACAGGATGCCCTCAGGCCACTGTAAGCCAGCTGGGAAGGTACACCTTCATCCATGGAGCAGGTGTTAGTGTTGAGGGTCTACAGTGTGCCAGGTGGCCAGGTAGACCAGTTGGTACTCTGAATATACGTATGGAGAGCAACCCAGCACCAGGGCAGCGAATGCAGATGTTCAGGTACTCAGAACACCAATATTACTTCATGATAAAAAAAATGTACTAGAGAAAAGTAGACCATTATTTATTGATGCGAACAGAAAGTCTGAGCTTGATCCTTGGCAGCTGCCTTTCCTACCATCCAGAAAGCGCAGTAGAGGATAGAGTCCAAGCAGAGTTTGTCCAGAGGTCGTTAAGCTGAACACCCCCTTCAGACAACTGCTGCTCCAGACTGAATGGGACGCTGAATAAAACGTCCCTGAGATGCTGTGACTGCAAATGGCTCTTTGGAGCTCAGGCTACAGACGGAGCCAAGTGCTTGCAGAGCATAGCTGAGTATCAATCAGCCACTGTACTGCTTTGTGTAGCTCTGGTCATGGCCTTATCTGTACAAGCAGATACTTTATTCAGTGAGCTACTCAGTCCTTCGTAACCATCTGTGGGGAATCTGCAGGTGTTAAATTAGCTGCAGGAGGATGCCCATATGTTTCCTGCATGCAGTAGACACATATTGAGAATTACAACCCAAAAAAACCAAACCAAAACCATTACAGATTGCACGTAGTTAAGGCTAAAGGACTTAAGCCAAGTTCTTTAAGTAAAATTGCACACAGCTGAGATGTAATTTATTGTGATTCACTGCTTCAGATTAAAACACAGAAAGGAAGAAATGCAGCCTTCATTTCCTAATGTCATTTTTAGGCTTATATTCTTATGAGGGGAGACAGTCCCGTGAGATGCTGAGCAGTCTCAAACTGCTGGCAGTGGGACCAGGGGCTGCTCAGCACTTGCCAGGAGCAGGCCTTTGCAGCAGTTTCATACAACTTTTTTTTTGTGACTGGTCAATTTACTTATGATTTATATCCTTGTATTGTATATGTTGGAGTCAGCAATTGCCCCGCAGCTACTAATGGAAATTGTTTATTATTACTGTATAGAAAGAGCCAAAAGGCAACAAGTACCTTCCCTGTCTCGGTCTGAAGGATGAAGGCAGTTGGAGAATTTTTTTAATAGATCTTACTTGTCTCTTTGGTGTAAAGCAGTTGAAAAACAGGTAAAAATGAACAAGGACTGAGTTTCTAGGACTGGCACAAGGAAAAGACCTTATGTTTTATGCACAAATACATGTATGAATTATTTTGTAGGCATAGGCACAGACTCACTAGTTCTTCTCAGCATCCTGAATTCAGGTCTGTATGTTTGTCTGGGAAAACTGCCATTTTCACATTTTTTAACAATCTAATGTATATTAATCCAGTTTGTGAGATCATAAATTAAGATTAAGCAAATATCTACAGCAGAGATCTGTTTCAGGTTAGCATTCCTTCAAGATTCCCTCCCCCCAAATATTATAGATGCATAAAGACTTGCAAGACTTGACAAAATATTGCAGCTCTTTATATGCGAGCAGGAATTCCTATTTCTCCAAACCCCTAACAAAGAAGCCAAGCTATTACATGTGAGCACTTCTTCTCTGTGCACAGAAAAAACGTGGTTGATGCAGAGGATCCAAGGTGCGCCAGGCTGACTCTCACGGGACAGATGGTCACGGTGCCACCTGAGGAAGTGGAATTTGCCAAGCAAGCAATGTTTTCCAGGTCTGTACGTAACAGGCACATCATAGAGTGCAACCCGCAGGTTTGAGACAAATATATATAATACATGGAGGTTTGGTACAGAAAATCTGAGAAGTAACAAGCCTGACCTTCAGTTTGGGGCCATGAAACATGTTGGCTCCTGTGTGGCTTGGAATGACAGGCAGAGCTGTGTGACCTTTTAACTCTTTAGTTAACAAAATATGGAAATTGAATTAGTGTTGGGCTCCGGTAGAGCACAGGGTTTATCATCTGAGGACTATGAAAATATTTCACCTGGCTCCAAGCAGAGTTTCCATAAAACTAGGCTGTATTTGTTCCCTTTAATGACTCTTCCCCACACACACCCCCCCAGGTGTGCCCCCATGCCCTCCAGTGGGTCTCCAGAATAACAGATGTAAAAAACACAAACTCTAGTTGGGGCACGCACCTCCCACATAGGCTGGCGGGTATGGTCCTCCAGGCGTACCCTGCCTGGTCAGTCACATACTGCTGGGAAAGTGGGATGAGCTGGGGCCCAAAAAAGCCCAGAGGTGTTATTCTCTCTTGTCTGCTGGAAGGGGTTGGGGTGGGACACTGTCGGTGGTGTCCTATCAATTGCAAAAATGGGACTAGGCATAGCTGAGGGCTATATTGACACACAAGCCTTCGCAGAAACCTGATTCCTATATGACCCAGAGTCCCCCAGTGCCTCAGTAGCAGATGCTCCACTGTCAGGGAGCAAAAGCAAGACTGACACAGTGAGGGCTACTGGGTCTCGCCCCATCCAATGCCTGCAGCAGCTGGAGCAACTCCCCAGTGCCACAGTCATGGGTGCCCAGAGGGACAACTCAGAAAATGGTGGGAAACCTCAGCTCCACTCAGAGACTGCCAAACCAGCCATCTCCTCTGCAGGGTCCTCACGCTGTTCTATCTGCTCCGGGCACCACTGCCGAGCATCCCAGAGCATCTTTTGCAGATGCACTCGTGGGTGCTTGGGTACCAGACATCTGCATTCAGAGAATTTCCTCTTTACTGTTTTGAAGTTACTGAGACACCAAACAACATCTGCCTTTAGGGATGGGTTCTGCAACGGGGAAAGGTGGAGTTTGCTGGCTGCCTTCATTGCAGTCCTCACCAGATGGGGGTGTGGAAGATCATAAACCTTACTGCAAGGGAGGGCAAAAAAGATGAACAGTGGTGATCTCAGATTTCACTCTGGCTGAGCGCACTGGGCTGAAGAAAAGCAAACTATGCATATGCTTTGGCACATATTTTATTTTTTTTAAAATCTTCTTTGTCCTTTCAGGCACCCGGTGGTAAGAAAGTGGCCTCGCAGCTATGAGTGGTTCTTCATGAAAATGAACATTGAGCACATCTGGCTTCAAAGCTGGTATGGAGAAGTTTCTGCCATTCCAGTAGAAGAGTATTTAAAAGCAACTTCAAGTAAAGGATGATTGAATGGGCTTTGAGATAGAGATCTTCTCAGTTTCCTTTCCAAACACTTTTAAAATTTAATGCTGTGTGGTTACTTTACAGTGATCTTTTTTTCCCCAAAAAGCTTCAAAATAGCCCTGTGTTACACGGAGCAGAGTGAAAATAAACCAACACAAGACTTTCAAATTATAAAGGAGAGGTGGATACAAGCCCTACTCTGCAATGTACAAATGTGTCATTTCAAACAGACAATGCATCATCTTGAATGCTGCTTTAAAATGCTTTGTGTCTGTTTGTTTTGACTTTCATTGCTGTGCACCCACAGGAAAACTACAGTATGTGCTAAATATAATGTTCTGATTTACAGAAAAAGCAAATTGCCTATTCAGAACCTTCTATGTATTGTGGAGGTATTGAGGCTGCTTGGTCTCCTTTGGTTTGTAAGTACTCTAAGATAAACCTTATAGCTGAAACTTTAGATATTTCTGTTGTAAAAAAATATTTTGCTAAAACAAATTGAGCTAAATTATATTTAAATTTGCTAAATTATATTTTCTACATGTGTTTTACCCTAATTATCTAATTTGATATTTCACTTGGAAATTGAGTAGAAATTATCTCTTTTAGTAGAAAAAATGCAAGCAGCTCAGACAACACACCTCTGGTATAACTTGTCTCTTGCTGACACAAAGCTGGTTAAACAAATTAAAGATCCAAACCAAATCAGCCCCACAAGGATTATCCCAATGCAAGTAAAAACATTTTCACAAGAAGAATTAAGTCAGTGTTCTCAGCTAGCCTGTTCCAAGACAGGAAAAGTATTTTTAATAGCCTGTAGTCACAATTTTTTTGCATCCCTTCTCCAGCCCCCGCTTTATTTTTAACTCATTTGTGCAACTGATTTTTGTAACCCATCACTAACTCATCCAGGGGTGGAGCCAGTCCCTTAACTCTGTTTCCTCATCAAGTTTTAAAAGGCTTGTTCATGCATTTATTTTGTAAAGAAGCCTGAAGACAGGTGGATATTTCAGGCCATGAAAAAACTCCTTTTCCTTGTGTGAAAAGTGCAAAGTTTGTTGCAAACACATTATAGCATCTCATCATAATACCAAAAGAGCTCAAAGGTATTTTATTCACCTTCAGCCCTTTCTCTAGATCTCCTGGTAAACTTATTGCGCAGTTCCTAAGGGTATCACAGTAAGAAAGGTCTCATGGGTAACCTGCCAAGTCATGACACAGCTTGCAAATCGTATGGCTGTTCACCCTGTTACAGTAAGAAAGAGACCCATTGAGGTGGGGTTTCTGTGCCTGGGGGAAGGTCCCACAGCATCCCCAGGATGGACCTGAGCTCTGGACACCAGCCCGTGCCACATCCGGGCTGAGGAGGAGCCTCGGTCCCTGGGCGAGTGACCTGAGCTTGTGCAGGTTAATCCCCAGCAGAGCTCCGAGGCTGCTGCGTGAGCCCTGAGCAGCTGAAAGCCACTTAAGTGTAGCTGAGCTGATTTTGGATCAGGCACGGACATCAGGAGTCATTCCCGGAGCAGAGCTGGACCCTGTGCTGAACTGCCCGCCCTCGGGTGAGTCCAAGGCTCCAGGTGTGACTGCCATCCCTGATATTCTGTAGGAATCAAAGACAAATGTGGGGAAAAACTTTGTTAAGACACTTAAAAGCATTTCTTCCCCTTGTCTTGTGGACTATGGTAGCAGTGCATATCTTTTGCAGAGGTAACTACGCAAAAGAAGGAAGTGTTCTGCCTGAATCTATTTCCCTTTTTAAAATTTTTTTTGGCAGCGAAGCAGCATTTTCCTATGTGAGTTTGCCCCCGAATCTTGCACTGTGTAGTACTGAAGCAAAATGGCCCATCCTGTACAGATTTATAGAATATCAACAAGTGAAATCCCTCTTGATTCATATAATTTTGCCACGGAGATCTTTGTCCACTATGGATTTGATAACTTTGCCCATTAGGATGGGCAGTTTTAAAACTGAGTTCAACAGGCGGAGTACTAGACCCTGTAAGGGAACCTTCACTAGTCTGACGTTTCTGTGCAACTTTCATGTTTCATTATCCCAGATCACCACTATTCCCAGAGAAACCTGAACTGCCTATTCTCTCCCCTGCCCCTAAATACACACACACACACACACACACACACACACAGAGATTAAGCAAATCCAGTGTACAAGCTTAATGTTTAAACAAGCTGAAGAAGAGAGGAAGAATTTTAGCAATGCTGCTGTTACTATAGTCTCTATTTCACTTAAATCCTTAGACAGCCTGGTGACAGTGACATGCTCCTATGTCCTACCCCTTAACTTGCTGACACTCTGGCCTTAACGCAGGAAGGGATTGTACCAATGATGTTCAGCAGAGCTGTAACTGTTCAAGTTGTTGGTGTGCACTAAGAAAGGTTTTGAATTTACAACACCCTACTTGCTATAGGCTGTCTCCCTGCACACCTAGATTAATTGAAGTAGCATCTTTATTATTGCTATTATTTATTTATTATTAACGGACACATTAATCAAGAAGCTTTTCTATATGGACCTGCTGTGAGGCTCTTGACAGACCCTCAAAAGATGAAATGACATGTAGAGTGACAAAAGGGGCTTCATGAAGAAATGCCACCTTAAATCACCTGTTCTCATTTCATGCCTCCTTCTCCCAAGGAAGAGCTACCGTAGAAGTCCTTGAAAGTCTGTAGAAATTCATCAAAAATATGGCCGGCAGGTTTTGAATGGAATTTTCAAAAGAGGAGGAGATAGTACTTTGCTTAATTGGGTTTTACGTTATTAATAATGCACTAATTCAGATTTTTCTTTAACCTGACAAATGTCTCAAGTGATACTGTTCATCACATGGCAAGTGATGTTTGTTAAAGCTTATACTCCAAAGAGTGTTATTGAGATATCATAATAAAATCATAGTTTCTTGAGACTGTAAATGGTCTGATCTAGTTCGAGTGAATAGTAAAAATTCTATTTATTTGTTGTGCTTTAACTATTAGATCAAATAAACATGTTTATAAAAGGTCCTGATGAACCCGTATGAATTTATTAAGCATTTCCACTAGCTGATGTGTGATTTATTTCCACGTGTTCTGTATTTGAGTTATTTCTGTAGCTTCCCCCCAAAAGCTTTTTGTGCAATATGTATTATTTAAAACTTTGACTGTGGTTTTGCAATATCATGCATTTAGTCATGTCTGTATACTTGCTGAAAAAAAGGAAGACAAAGTTCTAAACTTGGGTTCTCACTTTCTGCTAATTTGTGCAAACGTAACGCATGTGCAGGATTTAAGCACAGCCACTTGGAACTGCTGTTCTTATTTAACCAAAGAATGCTCCGTTTCTGATGAGATTGTCATCATTTCAGTGGATGAAATGCAACCTGTTTCGTTTCTGAATGTAGACTGCAATTTGCAATGTATTTTGATTTCTAAAGATACTGAATGTTGTTAACAAAATGCCTATTGAGGAGAAATGCAAAATAAAATACATTTCAAAGTGGAAATTGCAGTTAGAGTATTTTTGAATCTGCAGTACAGCATTAGCCAGAGTAACTGACCTTTTTTCTGATGTCCATTAAAACTTCTGTTTGACCTGAACATTTGTGCTTTTTTTTCAGTTTTCCTGAACCAAGCTAATTTATCTCAAAATATTTCTGGGAATTGAGACTCAGATCTGCCTTAGTACAGCCTCGCTTTGTCTAGGGAGAAAAGTCTACCCAAGCACCTTTTATCTTTCCTTCATCTTCTCATTACTGTCAGCTTTGCTTTCGCCATGGCAGTTAAATGGCACTCTTAGCAGCGTTTGCTCCTCTTTCCTGCACCACGGGCTGAGCACGCACCTCTCAGGTGTGGATTAATGGTGCTTTAGAATTTTCCTCAGTGCCGTTTCTTTCCTTGCTGGCCTGGCTCTTGCAAGTTCTTGTTACAGCTTCTTCTCCGCTGCCCGCTTTCCTCTGGCATGTCTTCTTAAGCCGAGGCTGACAGTTTCCCTTTTCATCTTGCTTTCTGGCACCATCTCCTTTCAACAAAATTCAAGTTCTCCCACTAAAATCCCCACTTCATAGCTGATAAAGATTATAGGAAACAGCCTGTGCTTCCTATTTACTCCTTACAGTCTTTGTCTCTCCACTGGTCAGACTGCATTCACTGTGAGGACTGTGACAACAGCTTCCTAACCTGTACAAATCACCATCAACAGCAGTTTCCTATTTCCAGTGACTCCATATTCTTAAAAGACCATTTCCTGCAGCTGTTCTTTTTCTTTGTACTGACCCTTTTTACTTTTATCCCATCTCCGGAGTCATGTCTATTCTGATTACGCGAAGTGTCTTTCACTTCTTTTTTTTTTTACCAAAAAAATTCTCATTTGAACAACATTTTTGGACTCACTGAAGTACTGTCACTTTTTTTGATCTGCTTTTTGCCAGACATGGAATACGTGCTCCTTCTGAATTGCCTGTCACTTGTCATCCCTCAACACAACTCGCCTCTTACCTGCCTCTACTCTGCCACCACCTCCACACACCCTTTCCCATCGAACATTCTTCTGCTCCTCTGTTGCCTTACCCTCTTTTTCCTATTTTTTTTTAACTCTAGTTTTTCTGTCTTCTTCCCTCAATTTCTTTCTCCACAGCCCCTTCCACACTACTTTGTTCGCTCTGGCTCTGAAACAGAAATGGTAACACACTGGCCTTGGTGCTGACACAAAGTAGGGCAGTTCATGGAGCTCATGGCTTTTGTCCGATGGCACAAGCCACTTCAGGTCCCACTAGACCCTGTCTGCATCAGCAGCCACAACACATAATAATGATTAAAATCACAGAATACTACAGGTTGGAAGAGACCTCTAAGATCAAGTTCCAACCCAACACCGTCGACCCAACACCCCCATACCGACCAAACCATGTCCTGAAGCACCACGTTCACGTGCTTTTTGAACATCTCCAGGGATGGTGACTCCATCACAGCCTGTTCCAGTGCTTGACCACTCTTTCAGCAAAGGTTTTTTTCCCTGATATCCAATCTAATCCTCTCCTTGTGCAACTTGAAGAAGAGGAAGAAAAGGAAGGACGTTACTTAAGTTTGACAGCGTTGTCTGATGGTGTAGGTAACACTGTATGACCACACAGCTGTTAACCTCTGAAGGAAAAATGGGTGTACAAGATACTTCAAAAAAGACTGGTAGCTGGTCAAAAAGTAACACTTTAAACGTGTTTATTTAACAAGAGGTATGTAACAAACAATTCTATTCAATGGAAAACGAATCTATAAAATCACCACGTTTATTCAGTACCTTTATCTCTTTATTTCAATACATTTGTCTCCATTTTACATGGTCCTGATCCTCTTACCATTTCTCAACCTTCTGAAATGAATCCTTCACGCAGGAGGCGCTGTAGATTAATCCCCCCGCGGAGAGACAGCCTGTGCCCCCCCAAGCCTGGCCCTGCTTAGTCGGGCGCCGCGGCCCGGAGGCGCCCGGCCCTGCCCCTCACCGCCGGGGCCAAGGCGGGCCAAGCCCTCACCGAGCCCCACGCTAGAGTCGAGGCCGGTGATAAAAACGGCGGGGTACCCTTCACAGCGACACAGCACAGCTCACCCTTCTCCGGCTCCCTCCCTTTTGCCCTCCCCAGCTCTCTCCCGGCACCCCCTCCGTGGG
>NW_010180435.1:0-15824 GCF_000695765.1 Mesitornis unicolor | reverse complement strand
ATCCCTAACGTTCTGTGATTCTGTGTGAAAGAAGCGAGGGCATAAGCATGTGTCTGTGCTGTGCTGTGGATAAATCACAGGGAGAAAATAAGAGAAAAAGCAGGTGAACATTGGTACCATGCTGGAGATGGTTTTGTCATCGTGTGTGTGTGTCTGGTTTTATGATGACCACATCTCCTGTTTTAAAGAAGAAGGCAGCAAATAAAGGGAAGCATCGCTGTCTCAGGCTGCTGAAGACCGAGTCCCCACACTTTGCTGTTCCCCTGCCCAGGCTGGGTCTCAGTGGTGAGGATCGCAGGACAATAACCAGGTTTCCGATGGGAGCTGTGCAGCTGGGGCCCGTGCCCCCCTCCTCCCTCACACCAGGTGGGTAACACAAGCCCCAGCGCTGCTGTGAACCCCTCGTGTCCCTGCTTTTGGTGATGTGCAGAGGGATGCAGATCCCAGCCCGTGACGTTCGCTGTGCGTTTGGAGGCTGTGGCCCTGGGGCTGGATGGGACCCAAGGCCAAATCTGTGCTCCCCTCAAAGCGGCGTCAAGACCAAGATCAGGCCATGAGATGTTACTGAGCACGAGAAAACAGCGCCTTGCTGCTGCTCTGTTCAATGGTATTGGGGAAAGAATGCAAACAGGGAGGCCTTTTCTAAAACATTATTGTTATCTTATTGTTATTCCTGCTTGTATGAAAACCTCTACTGCAGATGAGCCAGCAGATGCGTTTCCTTTTAAGCATTAAAAACATGTGAGGGTAAACAACTTTGGCTACGGCTCCAGTGGACAGAAACACCTTTTCCCCCTATTTTCCGGTTATGTTGCAGGAGTCCCTTTCCCAGAGTGTTATCCAGCACAGCCTCTCTCGATTCATCTGTTGGTTTTACCCGCAGGAGCACCCTAAATGCTCCTTTACAGGGCCTGGTGGCGCTGGGGGTGCTGTCACTGGGTCAGTGGCACATCCGTGTCCTCGCCTGGCACCGCGTCGCAGCAATTTAAGGTTCTTTTGGACAGGCTGCGTGGCGTCGTGCCATGGTTTTTTCCTGGATCAGTGTCAGGACGCTCTTTCTGAGCATGGATAACTTCCTGCCGTGTGTGCAGGAGGAGCGGGGAGGCGGTTGGACTGGGACACTTCTGCCTGTGCCATATGTGGGTACAAAGGGGTCCCGCAGCCGGGAGGACAGAGAAAGGGGGCAAGAGTGGACCAGACATTGATGCTTCTGCCATTAAGTGTTGCTCCAGGTACCTGGGGAGAAAATTTTCAGCTTCACCAAAGTGACCGATGCCTTTTTTCGGCTGCCTCCATGCCCCAAAAACCTCCTGGGGTTTGACTGGTGAAATGCTCAGCCCTCCAGGGTATAACAGAGAAACGAAGGGTTTTGGTTTGAGCCCCGTGCCTCGCGTCCTCGCTTGGAAATGGCTGGCGATGCACTTTTGTCTGGCTCTGAAGCCTTTGGGATGAAACAGGAAGTAATCAGAGGTCAAGTGAAGAGAGCGGTGGCTTTGCTGAAGGAGGGCAGCTGCAGCAGCACAGGCCTTGCAGAGCTCGCTCCTGCGGCCCAGTTGTGCTGCGGGGCTGTTTGAAGCTCACATCTGGTGAGCAGATTGGAGGTACGAGCCCCCAGCATTCGTTTGCTGTCTAAAAATACGACCTGGAGACCTCCCTTTTGGTGAGAACGTTGGGAATGGTGCTGCGCTCCTCTGCCTCGCACGCTGTGACTGCGGAGGGTCCAGAAAGGCAGATGAAGGCTCCCAATTTTGGGATTACCACCCACCTGCCCCTCGGATTTTGCAAACCCAGCCCTGGACGAGGGACCCGAGAGCGGCCAGGAGCATCCTCAGAGACCTTTGGCATTTCGGATGCTACAACGTTATCCCCAGGCAGGCAAAGGGAATTTGGGAGGAGAGGAGTGGTCGAGTCAGCCCCTGCTCTCCTTTCCTCTGAGAGAAATCTGGAAAAGCGCTTTTTAGAGCAGTAGAAAAATATTTATAGGCAGGAAGGGAAGCTGGGCTCCCCCCACCCTTTGGCAGGATAACTATCGGTTTCCTTACGATACGCGCTTGGCAGCGGGGAAACGTAATTCATCCCAGCGAGTGGACTTGTCCCCGGCACCCATCAGATGGGAAGCGTCCTGGATTCGTCGTGCAATTGAATTTCTTCCATTCGGATCTATGTCAGGAATGAAGTCAGCTGAGGAGGCTACAAAAGGAGCATTGATGCTGCGCTCCCCACGCACATTTCGGTGGGAGGATTGAAATGGCAGCGAGGACCGCGCCGGGACCAGGAGATGCGATGGGGACACCCCAAAAAGCTGAGAGGCGCAAAGCAGAGCTGCGTGGAAGCCCCTCGCTGTCCCAGCACACATCCCTGCTTGCAGATCCCAGCCTGCAGGGTTTCAAAAAATGCCTGAAAAACTCAATAAAAGGGTTTATTGGGTGGTTTGGAAACTGTCACGTTCCTCCTGTAAAGCATAAATGCAGGTTCATGTTTTGTTCTGCCTTTGCGCTTAAGACGAGGCAGGCTGCGACTTGACGGGGCTGCTGTCGCCACTTGTAACCTCTGAGGAAAAACCCCGCGGCTTTCTTCATTTTTAATGGGAGCATTATTCACCTTAAAGCCAGAATCTCTCCTTTCGAAACAGAGAGGACTGAAGTGACTTCATGAGCAGAGCTGGGGCAGTGGAAGTGCTGGTTTATGTGCGTGGGTACCAGAGAGCACAGAGGCTTCTGAGCTGCCTTGAGGTGGTGCCTTGGAGGATGAGATTTGAGGCAAAAATCACCTCAAGGAGCGAAACGGGACCCAGAGCCACGATTTGGGTGTGCGGCTTCCCAGAGAAACCTGCCTTGCTGTGGGTCACAGAACGGGTGGTGAGGGGACGAGGATGGGTCAGCGTGGAGCTGGGAGGACGCAGTCACAGCAGGAACAGGCGCTGTCTCAGGAGGGATCAGCGAGCGTGCGGCGTTTTCCATGGAAAACTCCAAGGAAGTTGTCGTTTGCTTTCCTGACTCATGGGAGAGGGAGCAAAGGTTGTGAAAGATGGGGACGCACACGGATTTGGGCATGGGACGGCCTTGGCAGGCTGGTGGCAGAGGATGAGCCGAGGATTTCTATTTATTTATGTGTATAATGCAATGCGGTGTTTGGGTTGAGGTGGTGTTCTTATAGAAATAGCTTTAGTGGGCTCCACTTAATCATTGCAGTCTCCTTTCTTTGTGGAGCTGATGCTCACGCTGCCTGGATGGCGTCTGTCAAAGATGGGAGCGGGCTTATTAATTAATGAATGAGTGGTTTATGACCCCCTTGAGCTGCCCCGGCTCCTGGCTTTGCCCCACCGCGTTACTGCTCCTCTGTGGGGTTTTGGGGCAGCAGCGGGAATGTGCGATGGGGGTCAACTCCTGCAGGTCCCGTGCCCGAGGAGCTGCTCGGTGACGGTGCTGAAGGTAAGAAAAGGGTGCGAGGAAATAATCTACGCTTCATGAGAGTCTCACAACATTGACCTCCGCTGGGGGCTGGCCCATCTCAGGGGAGAGGGATTGCAGTGCCACAGCTCCTGCCAAGTGGCTGTGGTCACCACCAACACCGGCAGTAGCAGCAGCCTGCAGTCGGCAGTGCCTGGTCACACGCTGGTAGTTGCTCTATGTGCCTGTTTATTTATCGTTTCTGCTTTTTCTAGTTAAAATATGTAGTGGTTTTTATGCCTGAGACAGCGAACAACTGCGGGTGTTGGTGCAGGCGACCTTGCATGACTGTGCTGTGGCATCCAATGCTCCCCAATCCCTCCCCCATCCCCGCTTTTCCTGCACGGCTCCTCTCCGGGAGAGATTTCATCTGTGCCAGAATGTGCAGGGATTTCGTCCTCCCTGGGATTAATTTAAGGCTTGTTTTATTCGTGACCTAATCCATATCTGCATCCATTTCCCTGGCCGGCGGATGCACAGCCAGGGCCTCCAAAGTCAGCCGTGGGCTCTTCTCCTGCAGCTCTGGTGTTGGAGGCTGCTGGGGCACTGGTGTGACCATCTGTGACCACCGCTGGTGGGTGTCCGTAGACCTTCTCCTGCTCCCGGTGTTGGGCACGATGAGGAGTTGAAGGAATATTGTGGAAATGGGGATGAGAAGACTTGTACCCCGCTGCCTGTGGTCTTATGGTGCAATGGCCATGAAATAACGAGAGTCCCATGGATACAATGAGGTGTTTTCCATTTTGGGGAGTACCTCTTGGATTTCATCTCGGTGAGCACACATCTTTTGAGCAGCGTCGCTGTGCTTATCACTGAAAGCAGCACTTGCACAACCCTTCTTCCCAGCAGTTTGCCTGCTGGAGCCTCGGTGGAGGAGTTTTATGGATTAAATACCTTTAATTAAAGGTGAGGAAACCAAGATGTGGCGAGATTAAGGACCAGTTTTCTCAAGAAGCTCAGTGGCTAGCCGGGACTAGACTTTCAAAAGAGCTCAGCCCCTATTGAAATAGTAAATGAACAACCGGATTTTCAAAGCATCCGATCACGCTGGATGCGGAGCCCTTCAGGCCGGGCTGTAATTGCCCGTGGGAACTGCCCACCCCGGGCACAGGGAGGGGGTTCCTGTCCTGCTGCAGTGGGTAATGGGGTTGTTTACAGCTCACCAGCCCCTTTAGTGTGCGGAGAAAGAGGCGCTCAGGGCCGTGAGAGGTTTGGCTGTGTTAGTTTGCATGGCAGAGGTGGATGCTGGGTGTGCTTGTTCCTCTGCGTTGGCCACTAAGGAACAAAGCACCTCAAAGGTACTGAGTCTTTATGGAGAGCATGGATCTATAGGGGAGGTGGACCCCCCTCCTTTCTGTTGAGCTCTGTCAGCTTCAACATCTCCTACATTAAAATTTGACATCATCAAATACGTTGAGGTTCGATGTCTCCCTCCGTTGATGTTCGTCATCATCGACATCGATGTTCAACATCTTCTACATTGATGTTCGACACACTGAAGCTCCCAAGTGCTTCATGATGCACAGGTTGTAAGCAGATGCTTAAACCAAGCGTCTACAAAAGAAGATGTTAAAATTACTGAAGATGTTGCCATCTGGTTTGGTGCCTTTCTTGAATTAGCACTGGAAGTGTTTTCTGTTTTGCCTGAAAGCCATTGAATTCTATGAAAAATTAAAGACATTAAATAGGCCGTAACGTGGGATTATTGCCATTAAAAATGCTGAATCTGAAGAACAGAAAGTGACTGAGATATCACAAAAGCTTTTTTCCCCCCGCAAGTTTTGAGTGGAGTCCCCAGTGCGGCCGAGGTGCCCAAGGAAGGAAGGAGGAGCGTGCAGTGTGTTGTCCCTTTACATTCTAGAGTAAAAATGTGTAAGAAATTAAAGATAATATATTCCTGCAGAGATGCTTAAGCCCATGCTGTGTATGCATGAAAGGCTGCTGCAGGGAGCTCCGTGCCAAAGGCGAACGCCACATAAGAAAAGTCTTGCCATTATGCTCAGAAACTGCATCCATCTCCTGGTCTCTTGCAGGGTGACAGGGGACTGTGCTCGTCCCTGCCTCGTGTGGCCCATGGCTGCTGTGCGTGGGGCTGTGCTGGCCACCCTGCAGCTCAGGTAACTCCATCCAGGGACACAAAATTGCCCTCTTTCCATTTCTCTGGCTCTTTTCTGTGGCTCTGCTGTGGGCTCCGCCAGCTGCAGCGTCCTCGCTTGATGTGGCTGCTTCAGATGGCTCCCATCAGCCCCGCTAACGAGTGCTGCGGCTTTTTCATTACAGAACACATGAAAGATGCCCGCGGAAGTGGCTGATTTCCCCTCCCTGGCCTTTTCTGAAATCATAAAATGAGATTTGGGGTTGTCTGTCGTGGCACAGATGTCAGCAGTGTTCCTACTGCGCAGCTCCACTGCAGGCGCGCACCCAGCGCTGGGTTTCTTGTGGTTTTCTTTTTCCCTTTTGCTTTTCCTTTTATACTTTTCCCCTTTATTTTTCCTTTTTTTCAGTTTTTTATGTTTTTTTTCCTGTATTTTTTCCTAGTGATACTTATGTTTTAGGTTAAGCAGAGGACGTGTGTGTGGGAAGGTGGCGTGGCAGGAGAGGGAGATGGCGGAGACTCCCCCTCCCTTGGGGAATAAAACCCGGTCAGACTTGTGAAGGGCTTGTGCAAAACCACCCCCAGATCCATCCCAGCCGGGTTTTTAGCTGGGAGAGGATTTAAATGTGCACGTAGGGACTCCTAGAAAGACGGAAGTGAAAGCAATGGTATAGGTGTGACTTTATGGCCTCCTTTTCCTGGTGCCACCTTTCTGAAGGCAGGTGGGTAGGCTGGGAAGCTGCCCAGCCCCACAGCAGGGACCAATGCCATGTAACTAATTGATTTTAATTAAAACTAATTGATTTTTAATGGAAGTACCTGCAGCCAGAGTGGGATGCCTGGAAAACATACAGAGTTTTGGTGGGAAGGGGTGAAAATCCCTTCGCTATGGCCTGCTCCTCACTGTGAGGAGGCAGAGGGCGACTTGCTGGCTTCAGCTCTTAAGGATTAATATTCAAGTATGAAGGCTCACAGTTTTGGGTAGGAAATGGCCTGTCGGGGGTGTTGGCTGCAGTGTCCTTGGCCAGATCTCGTCCACCGCCCGCTCAGCCCCTGTCTGGGCCACGGGTGCTGCCTGAGGGGAGCTGCTCTGGGGTGGTTTCCCGCCAGACGCCTTCGCGTAGGCCCAACCGGTCTGACTGGCGCGGGAGGGCAGGCCCCGCTCTGGGCCCTTTGCTCCCGTTGGGGCTGGTCCTGCTGGTCCATGGGACTGGGCCGGTAGCCACCACCTTCCCAGACTCCCTCTAAATGAAGTAGGTGGCCGTGGCAGCCGTGTTAACCTTCTCTGGCCACCACAGCTTGTGCGGGCTCTGCAGCATCCCCAGCTCCTGGCTGCCTGATCTCGCCTTCCTCCATTGCGCCCTGACCTCAGGGAGCCCTGAGCAGCTCTGTGCTGTTTTAAAACTGCTTTTTAGCATGAAACCTTTACTGTTTTCTTCTCCTGGGCTGGATACAGCACCCATGATCCTCATTCATTTTGGAAAGGATGCTTGGGCTGAACTCCTGACCCAAAGCTCTGGTGGGTGAAGGACGCACTCGTGTGAAGTGGAGCGGTTATTGGTTATTATTTTGGTTATTTGGCTCCTGCTCAGGTTTTAAATCACAGGATTTCGGAAGGTAATGCATGTTCTGAAGGCAGAGCTGATGTGTCTGAGAGTTAAATGGTGCCTGGAGTATTGAAGCACTGGGAATTTTCTGTAGATCATAAAGGAGAGGTCACCACAAAAATAGCTGTTATTAAACAGTCACAAAACAAACTCTTGAGAGATATTTTTGTATCTGATAAGGAAAGCAAGAAGATAAAACGTTAGATCCAGGCAGTGAAACCTTAGCTTAATTTAAGCTGAGAAGGATTTTTGCTGTTTTTTTCTCACTGACCAGAGTTTCAGTTCTTTGCTTGGACTTTTGATGTATTTCCAGGCTTGGTTATAACTTACGGGCCACTTCCCTGCTTGCTCAAGAGGAGCCATCACCTCACGGAGCAGTTCCTGCGTCGTGCAGGTAAAGGTCCCGTTCAGCGACGAGCCCGACCCGTGATCCCACGCAGGGAAAATTCCCAGTGACTTCAAAAGGAAGCCATGGAGAGCCGGGAACGCAGCATCAAACCCCAGAGACTGTAATTTTCTATGTAAATCTGCCCTGATGAGCCACACAGACACCCAAAAGCAGCGAGCTGGCTAAACAGTCCTTTTGCATACCGCAGTTCTTTACCTTGTAGGTGGCTGGCTGGTTTGGAGGGAATTAATTTGAGTAAGAGCCTAAGGACTCTGCACTTGCTCCCTGCCCTCTCCTCACCTTTTGTCGTCTTAGATGGCATTTAATTGGGTCAGGAACGGTATTTTTGTCTTAGCTGGGGACACAATGGGCTCAAGCAGCAGCAAGAGCAGTGTTTGTGAAGGATGAAACCACCACGGCCCCGTTGGGCGCCTTCAGACTTTGCTGGGAAAATACAATTCCTTGCCACTGCAGAGAGTTCACGGGCACACGCGTGTGTTTGGCAGAGCTCAGTATTTGCATGCAGTGTTCTTAATATTCCAGGTTTATTTAAAAAGGCTTTAATTACCTTTTTCTAGTTGCGCCCGGTTTTCATTTCCACGGTCGTTTTTTAACCACAGATTTCTATTTTTGCTGCACAAATCGCTGAAGAAAAGAAGGCCAGAAGCCCGGCTTCAAGTTGTAATTGTGATTGCTGTCCAAAAAGGCCTTGACTTTACCGTTGCAGATACAAACACATGGCAGCAGCAGCTGGCTGAAGTGACCTGGGGCTGGATTCTGCTTGCAGATAAAACAGAGTCATTTGAAAATAGCCCCTTCATGGGGAGTCTCCCTGGGCAAGGGCCCGGTGGGTACCTGTGCTGTGTCTGTGTACGCAGAATTCGGGTGTTCGTGTCTGGTTCATGCTTCAGAGTGGGGATGTCAGCGTTTTTCCGGTATTTCATTGTAAAATAGAACCAAATAAAAGCCCGGTAGTCAAACAGACACACAAAATAAACCCTCTCTGTCTTCTCTTTGACCCAAATGCCTGGATCAAAGGGGTTTGCTTTTGGGCTGCCAAGGAGGTCAGAAAGTCAGGATTTATCGGCTGGAGCAGCTGGGACGCAGCACATGTACATCCCAACGCACAGCAGATGGGAAATAACCGCATGGAAATGGAAATAGTCTCCTTGCACTGCTCTTTAACGGGGTACAAGCAGCATTTCATTGCTCGTCAGATGAGACGGTGCTCGACTGGCAGCTCCAAGCATCCGTTTCCAGCAGAGCCAGCCCAGTGCATCCACTTTTAAAGCTCTTCGCAGAGCCTGGAGGGTTGCGAAACTTTGAAGGCAACCAAAGCGGCGCGGTAATTAGTTATGAAAATAGAATTAAGGGGAAGAAACGGAGAGAAAAGCATCGCATTGGGGCGTGAGGCTGCATCGCAAGCCTGTCCTGTGTGTTCATAGTTTCCAGCATAAACTTGGCTTTTTGAAACATCCTATAGGGCTTTCAGTGATGCCGAATAACTGAATAATCTTCAAAGGAACGTGGGGATGTCTGCTCTCAAACCCAGTTTGGCAGAAGGCTCCGCTCGCAGAGACGTTAATGAAATAGCGCGTGAGTCGCGTTGGCCTTGTGAAGCTGCCCTGGTTCGGGTTCGTAAAGAACTTTGATGCAGGAATGAAAGGCATCCAGCAGATGCGAGCGATTTCCAGTGACAATTGCCCTTTCTTTGCAAGTCTGGCTGCGATTAATTCGGATTCTTCGCACACAAGAGGCCGCGGGGATGGTTTCTCCCCGTTCCCGCTCGGGTTCGGGCGCTCTGCCCTCGCACCCACGCCGTCCGCGCCGAGCGTGTCAAAGCCTGACAGCGTCAAACGCGGCAGGGTTTGGAGACGCGAGCTGCCGGTTTTCGTCCGCGCCGAAACGCACCCGGCCAAGTTGACTTTATTGTTCTTGGGATACGCAGCAGCACATTTGTTTGTACAGTAACGTATTTGGGAACGTTTTGGCTGACTCCGGCCTTTCCTGCCGCCTCCTTTGTTTTCCGGCTGTGGTGGCAGATGTCCATGGAAGCGCTCGATCTGCACCCTGCCCGACCTTCACCAGCGGGGAAGGTAAATCACTGCTGGCAGCAGCTCCCCAGAATACCTCCAGGACGGTGCCACGGCCGTTGGCAACAAATCGCATTAGAGACGAGGCTTAAGAAGGTTGCCTTTATTTCCCCCCCCCCTTGCTAATGTTTTAATTGGTAACCTACATCAGCGCAGCGCCTACGTGGAGAGGGTGCTTTCCTCAAGAGGTGAAAAATATGCTCATAAGTTGAATAATAGGTTTTTTGGCTGTTTCTTTGAAAGACTTTTTTTGGGGGTAGAGAACAACTTAGGGACTAAGCCACCAAATTGGGAAATAATTTTAGAAATATGACGTGGAACAAGGTGTTTGCAGCCTGCATTT
The DNA here is from genome assembly GCF_000695765.1 of Mesitornis unicolor. Classification (NCBI taxonomy): domain Eukaryota; kingdom Metazoa; phylum Chordata; class Aves; order Mesitornithiformes; family Mesitornithidae; genus Mesitornis; species Mesitornis unicolor. The sequence continues at coordinate 5,849 of NW_010180435.1, read as the reverse complement.
GGTACCTGTGGTAGGGTGGGCTCTCCTGATCAGGTCCATGGCATTTTGGGGCTAAAAGGAGCTTTATCTGGAAGAATGGAGGCCAGGAGCCATTATCCAAGCCCCAGAGCTGTGGATGTGGAGTCTGTGTGGATGTGTGGATCTCCTCAGATGGAGCTGCTGCTGCTGCTGTGTGTCCATGGGTGGTTTGTCCGTCAGTCCTATCGCTCACGTTGACAATTTGGCTGCTGCTTCATCAGCAATTAGGAAATGTTTCTGGGATCTCTGTGATCACCTAAATGAGCATAATCCTTCCCCAACCCAGTGCCTTTAGGTTCTTAAGTACAAATCTGCTCAGCAACCTCAGCCCAGATTTGAGGATGTCCCGGTCCTGGTCCCTGGAGCACCTTCAAGTGAGGTTTGCAAACTCCCTGAAACAGGAAGAGGGGGAGCCCCAGGCCCCCAGGTCCCATCTCCTGTGTTGATCTCCAAAAAGGGTTCATCTGAAGGGTTTGTATTTTCCAATCTGTGTGTGAACGCAGGTTTATAAAGTGAATTACAGGGGTGAGGTGTTACAGGCAAGCGCAGGGAATGGCGTTCATCTGGAGCGCTGGTTGGGAAGATGACCAGGACAGCAACGACTTCCCGCTGACTTCCATGGGAGTTTTGGGCACGTACTGCTTGCTCTTGCTCCTAAGAAATGTAATCAAATTATTCTATCAATATATTATTCTTTTAAAATAAAAATAAACCCACTGTTCTTAACTTGAGACGTGCACAACCCGAACCGCAGCGTAACAGTGAAACTTTGTACTTCGGCTTCAAGCAGCTCGGGCAGGAAACCGATAGCAGCGCCCGTTTCAACAGCTGTCGTGTGCCAGGAAATCGATATAAATTTCCAAATAAGCCGTGTTTGCATGAGAATGGAGTAACAAAGCCATGAATTAACACACAGATAGCGTCAGCAAGCCTGATTTGCCATGGGGAAGAGAAGTGCCTGCAGGTGGGTGCGTGGAGGGTGTTGGAGGTGGTGGGCTTCACGTTTGGTGCCAAATTTTCCGTGGCTGCCCCGAGCTCCTGGGCTCTACCGCTGCATTAACACGTTTTGGGGGCTGGGATCTCCTACTTTGGGCTCCTGTTAAAGCTGCGCAGAGGTTGTAGAGAGGTGGGTGCTGGTCTCTTCTCGCAGGTGGTGGGGGATAGAACAAGGGGAAACGGCACCAAGCTGTGCCAAGGGAGGTTCAGGTCAGAGCTAAGGAGGAAGTTCTTTACTGAGAGGGTCATCAGAAGCTGGAACAGGCTGCCCAGGGAGGTGGTGGAGTCACCATCCCTGGATGTGTTTAAGGAGCGGGTAGACGAGGTACTTAAGGATATGGTTTAGGGGTAGACAGGAGCGGTTGGACACGATGATCTCAGAGGGCTTTTCCAACCAAGTGATTCTGTGATGACCAGATTATTCCCATGGGATTTTGGGGCTGATGTGGGGTTTTTGAAGCAAAGAATGTCCTTTCACTCCTCTTTGTAGATGCTCCTACTCCATAGGGACCGATGTGGAAGGGTTTTTAGGCACATTGGATGCTTTGCACATCCCTTTTGGGTGAGCAAAGTGGGCGTTTGTTGAGCAACAAGGAGGACTTTGGGGAAAAGCAAGCGAAAAGCTTTGAAATGCAAACAGGAGGCGATGGAGATGTTGGGGTGCGGTGTGGCGGTTGGCAATTTGGGGCGCGATGGGCGCCTTGGCGTTGCTGTGCAGGGCTGGGGGGCAGTCAGGGGGGCGGTTCCCGGGCGTGCCGAGGCGTCTGCGTGGTTTTGGCTCCGGATCCCCTCTTGTGGAGCAGCCGAGATGGGGAGATACCATCAGATGCTGTGGTTTTTTTGAGTTGGTAAGGCTGGCCAAGTTTATGAAGATAAATATACGTGGAATTTGCATAACTGGCAAAAGCAGACTGTTTACTGAATCCTGAGAAATTTGCCTGTCTTTTTTATCAGTAATGCATTCAAAGAACCACGCTGGAGCTCCCTCCGGGGTAGGTTTGGGGTGCAGGATGGGTCCCTGGGTATGGGTCCCTCCCTGTGCTGAGTCCCACCTTGGCTGATGTGACTTGGGTCGAGGGATCCGAAGAGGAAAATGCTGAAAAGGATCCTCATCTTGAAAATATTTTGGATTTGGGGTGGGATGGGTGGCTGTCCCAGCTGTATGCACCAGTAAGGAGGCAAAAAGACTTCAGTAAATATAAAAGCAAGGTAAATACTGGTAAATGTATCCCCCTTGAGACTGTGTTGAAAATAGGTGACTTGTGTAGTCTGCTTGGTAGGAGTGACTGCAGACTTTGGGAGAAATCAGAGTCCTGTAGTGTCCTGACCTCATTTATAAGCTGCATTCCCAAGGACATTTGTAATTTTAGTCATTTTTACTGAGGAACCATCAGAGATGGTCCCTGACATCCCCGAGATGTGGCAGCAAGGAGCATCCTGTGCTCTGACACGTTCGTGTGCAGAATAACGGGCCTTGACCGATGCCAGTATCTCTGCATTATTCATAACTCCCAAATATCCCTCCTGTAACAGCCTTTGCTGAGCACCCACGTAGGTGCTGGGTACCGAAACCAACACCTCCCTCCCGGGGCAGCTCTGAGTACCCCGAGGTTTTGATGCCTCTGGGAGCAGAAAACGGCCATGGCAGAGCTTGGAAATCCTGGGATGAAATAACGATGGAGTTTTGAACATACCCAAGCAGGGCAATGACATGACTTGGATAACGAGGGGCTGTAATGAATGAAATCCACTTCAAGGGCTTCTGCTGAGGATGTCACAGCCAGGAGAGGAAAGGACTCGTTTCCATATCTGGAAACCCCAATGCGTGTGCGGAGCTTCAGTAAAGGCTTTGCTGCGTCGCGTTGGGTGTTGTGATGGATATCATGAGGTCCTAATTGGTAAAACATGTTTTAGTCAAATATTGCTCTGCCCTCACGCTTGGCTCTCTGCAGAGACACCGTGGGAGGAGATGGGAAGCGCAGGAACGCCGCCATCCCCGCAGGCCTACACCCAAATTTCAGTGCCCTGGGGTTTGTCTGGGCGGATCTGCGAGGAGCTGGGGGCCGGCCGAGTTCATCGGCTGCGAGAGCTCCCGTGGGGTTTTCTCCAGTCCTGTCCTTGGAGGCAGCCCCAGGAGGTGCCACAGGTACCCAGGCAGGGGCTGGAGCCGTGGTATTCGGCTACGCTGGGAGCTGCCGTAGCCCTCGACCCGAATGGCCTGGTCTGTGCCTGGCCCTGCTCCACGTGGAGTAAGCGTTTTGCCACCTACCCAGGCTTTCTTTGCTCCTTGTACCTTTATCGCCCGTTGTGGAGGTCCTCAGCCTCTCGCCCTTCTAGGGATCCCCTAATCCCAGTTAACGTCACGCTGGCTGCTGGCGGGGAAGGGAAAGCGATGTCAGATTTAGGGGTTCAAATGCAGTCCTGTTTTTTACCCTATTTCTTGTAAAAGTATTTTTCCCAGTGGAGCAGTTATCTTTATCCCTATGGATGCAAGTACTCTCAGTCCTACTTTTGGGGTGGTTTTTAGCAGTGTCGCAGGCACTCTGTGTCAGGTGCTTTTTAGCACAAGGGGTTTCCTCTGGTTCATAACTCCCCCATCAGCTCAGCCCCAAATTATGTCTCCCTGGTATAAACACTGTCAAACCATGGAAAACACCGCATAAATCCCTCTCTTGGCTTTTTGGCTTGTCAGGTTTTGGGCAGCCGGGACCGCTGCTGATGAAGACGTCCACCCCTGTCTTCCGCTGCTCTTTTTTTCTTCCCTTTCTGCACTTGAGCGCTGTTCAATTTTGGGTGGTTCTGTTTTTCTTCTGACAAACGCTTTTGGACAAAGGCGTGCGCTCGGTTGCACAACTGATTCATCGCCGCCGGCCGCGGGGGCCTGAGGAGCTGGACGGGGGCGCGGGGCGGGGGTTTTTCGGGGCTGATGTCTGCTGGGTCGGGCTGTGCCCCGTCCCTGCTTTCCATTAAACCGGGCGGTGAACTGAAGTGGCGTTCCTGGTGCTGTGTGTCCAGACGTGATCTGATCGCTGCTTTTCTGGTATCAGTAACGAGGAAAGTCAGAGCACTTCCTAAAAATATTGAGGAAGTGCTGCGAGAGAGGGGTTTTCATCAGAGCCACCGAGGGAGATAAAAGAAATACATGAAGGAACAGTGCTGTGCTGTTCCCTTCTTTCACAGATGGTTATTTTTTGGTCCAGCGTGACCTTTTGTGTCTGATCCTGCGAATCTTTTGGTATTTCTTTGTCATTTTAGGGAATACAGGCTCATCTTTTGCATGTAGGTGTCCTTTACCTTGAGATCTTGGGAGTGACTGGACGAAGCATTAATTATGATGCTTGCCATTCTGTGATCTGGGAATTGATCACCTTTCCTAATCCCACAGTAACGTATCTGGTGGCTTCGGGTTTTTCTTGGCAAGGCGTTAGGATGGGCATCACCCGGCCAGATCCTGCTTTTGCTCGTGCAGAGAGGAATGAAGATGGATGTGGTGCTGGGAAGGTTTCACACTGGTTTTACAATTCTCTCTTTCTTGTTTTAGACCTGGAGTACTTAGTTTTAGACCTGGAGTACTTAGTTTTAGACCTGGAGTACTTAGTTTTAGACCTGGAGTACTTAGTTTTAGACCTGGAGTACTTAGTTTTAGACCTGGAGTACTTAGTTTTAGACCTGGAGTACTTAGTTTTAGACCTGGAGTACTTAGTTTTAAACCTGGAGTACTTATCACCGTGCACAAACTGGCCTGACAGGGGGTAAACCCGATGGGTGCCGATGCCTCGCTCTTCCCGTGCTCTTTTCCTGCCGAGTGGCTTGAAGGAGGACCTGACTCAAGCGCCTGTTTTCAAAGCTGATATTTTTAATATTCTCTAACAGAAAGTGGAATTTAATGTTCTTTTATTACCATTTTTCACGGGACAGCCTCGCCTCTCCTCACCCTTGCGGTGCAGGCCGGGCTGTCTCTGGTAACCGCTGAGGTTGTGCAGCTCGGCCCTGTCCACTCGTTCCTGGCTGAAAACTGAAGGGCGAAGTATGAGCCTGGGAGGGGATTTTTGTCACGTAAAATTAAATCAAGTAGAATTTAATCCAGCACATTCCTGTATCCCCGCAGATCGCAGACGGTGTCTCCATCGGGTGAGGGCGTTCCCATCCGCCACACACAGGGCGCTGGCTGCGGCCTAGCGCTGAGGCCTGGCGCTGCGGCCTTCCAGCCTCTGATCCCACCCAGGGCGGGTTCGCTGCTCCTTTTTCTCTCTCCTAATTTTTGTCAGCTATCTGCACTTGTTTTCCTGCCTGGTTTTGGCCAGAGGAGCTGTTTCGGGGTCCGATTTTTGTGCCTTTCGCTTGTTTACAGAGAGTTTGTGTTTCAGCGCGTGGCGCGTGTGCTGATCCGGTTGTCTGGGTTTTAAGCACTGCGAGGGAATCTTTCGCTTTTCGACGAGGAAAACAATGTTTTGAATATTTCCGTTGGTATTAGGCTTTGCAAATATTTATATAAATAACATTTTTGGCTTCATTCTTCCCTGAAGTGAAGCCTCCCGCTCTGTTAGCCCGAAGCAGGGGAGGGTTCCCTGGCCTTGTCCCAGGAGCGATGCTGGTTTCCTTCCCAAAATTCGAGCTGGGGAGGAGGATGAGGATGCAGAGGGGGCAGAGCAGAGCCTCATGGTGGGCAAAGGCAGTGACGGGTGGGCACCTGGGAGCAAAATAGGAAATATTCTTCTCCAATTTCCAGATTTGTTTTGGTTATTTCGCATTCACACCACTCTTGGTAAGTTGGCAGGGCGTGGAGGTTACCCCAGCTGCAGAGAGAAACTCCAGTTGTGAGCAGTCACAAGGGG
>NW_010180434.1:10760-18604 GCF_000695765.1 Mesitornis unicolor | reverse complement strand
GCACTGCACCGGGTTGTTGTTTCCCCAGTGCCTGCGGCAGCGTGGAGCGTGTGCGGTTTGCAGTGGGTCCCGCGTTCATTTTCGTCTTCAAATCACCTCCTCGGGGGCGTCTTTTCCTGCGCTGATCCTGACAGAGGCACGCGCAGCAACCCCCGTGCTCGGGGCCGTATGCAGGTTTAATGCCCAGCTCGTTTCTATTCCTCGTACACGGATGGCAGACGTTTTAGCGGTAACTTTGGCATTTCCCCGTGGAAATCCCCTTGCGTTACCCTGTACATACGAGTGCGTACATCCATTTTGCTTCGTGCGCGCATTGGAATGCGGTAGCGGGAACACCTATGCTTGTAAATATGCTTCATGCCCTTTATGTGTATTTACATATAGATAAAATGCACGTGAGGAGCCTCGTGTCAGGAATGCAGTCGTCAAGCAGCTCTTTATCAGAGGTGGAGCCAGATCCCGGGGACACTTATCAGATACTGAAACACAGATAGGGTGGAAAATGCGATAACCAAGAAATCGACACTGGAAATAATTCTGCAGCGTTTCTTGCCTTCATACGGTGGTGAGAAGCAAGGGCATAGGAAATGAGCTTTTGTTTTCTGACGTTTGAAGAGGAGCAGATGATCCTCCAGCTACTGCAAATAGAGCTTTCTCCAGATATGTCACTATCTGCCTGACCGAAATTAATTCTCCCTGGTGCTGCGGATTTGGGAAGCACTGGGAGAAGCTGAAGAGCGAATAACTTTTGTTTTTTCCTGCATTTTGAAGGCAGTGACTGCACTTGGACACCAACATTTGTGTATAGGTGTGAAATAAGGAGTGTCTGGAGTGGCAGGGGTGCAGCCCACGGTCCCGCTCCTCTTCCCCTGTGTTTGCATTTCTGTGCACATGTGCCTCTTTCCGAAGGAATTTGGAGAGGAAGGGGGTCACATCCTTGTCCCAAACTGGATGTGGTACATGCATCTGCTCATCCATCTCTGCGAAACCAACACCGAGTTATCCTGCTTTATGTATTTAAATGTAGATAGCACAAAAGTCATCCTTCAGAGGAACATTGAAATGGAGATTCAAGAAATAGGGAGAGAGGTCTTAATGAGATTTTAAGGCAGGGAATTCATACAGACAGCAAATACTGTGTTTTTTTTTTCTCATGATGAGGATTCTCTTTTTGTCTGGAATTTCTGGTCTACCAAAATTGTGTTTCAATAAATATTTTCTTCCAATTCCCTGTTAGTCCCCATTCACCTTGCATTTTGGGGCTTAAAAAGCCATCATTATTGCCATGCCCTTTGTCACTTTAGCCTGCTGTTAGAAAACTCGTTCGTTTTTTTCTCTGCCTGAGGTGGGAATGACGATTTCATGGTGGTGGTGAGCAGAAGAAAAACGACAAAAAAACACCCACCTACTGAAGTATTCAAAGAAGAAGTTCTGTAAAACTAATAGCAATGTATTCAGGTATAAAATTACACTGCAGAAGTAATTTGACCAATTGTCTTTATTCTTAGAAACAGAATTGTTGTTCGTATGGAGAGGTATAGCTGAACTTATGTATAGATGTAGTTGCAAAATACGTATATATAAAGTTGGTTTTCTCTACCTTCTGACACTGCCTTCTGGCACTACCCAGTCATATTAAGAAAAATTAAAGAAGGTATCTCATAATTGAGGTTTATTTAACATAAGATGTTACACTTCTTCAATTTTCATCTTATTTCATAGTTAGTATGAAGTGGTACTGAATAGTATGTAATAAAGGGACAGTAATTAAAAGAGTGATATAATTATCCAATGGGCTTTTGACACTGCTTTTATTTTTGCAACTGCACAGGTTGATTAGTTTTAAAACTTAATGGATACATATAACTTTCCAGAACATCTGTTGCTTCAGCATGCTTTTGTACTTACTGGGGTAACTTCATCGTTATGCCCTCGTTTGTTGGTATTTCTTCATCTTTTATTGTGCTGTATCGTAACTTGCTACACCGCTGGTTCTCAGACCATGATTTTTTGTCGCCTTCCATAGCAAGTGCTTCCCAGTTACAAATCCACATTAAGCAGCCTGTATTTAAAAGTTTGATGGTGAGGATTCAGCAGTATGGAAGAAAATGTGATAAAATGGGGTGAGGACAGGGCAGAGACTCCACTGGCGCATCACATGCAGTGGCTTTCATGTAATTAAGGGTTTTTCGCTATGTTGCAGGCCATGGTGGGATTGTGTTGTGGGGCTTTTAGGCTTCCACATTATTTAATTTGTTTTTTACCAGTGCAGTGGTCAGCACAGACCATGGGTTGTGTCCTGGAGGTTGCACTGCTTCCAGTAGCTCCAGATGTTCTGGTTATGCACCCAAATTCCTTTCTGCCTGATATTTATTATAGGTTATTTCAGCAGCACTGTCTGCAGTTAACATCTCTCTGTGATCTCCTCTGCTGCCTTTGTCTTCGTCAGCCATCAGATTCTCTGGTTGAAACTCTACATTGAGCCAATGTAGTAATGTATTTTATTCGCTTCTGAATTAGAAAAATTAAACTTTTATTTTCACCTTAAAATATCTGCAATAATTTTGAGGACGTGTTGCTATTTTCAAACTTACCTAGGAATTCCTAAAAAATGGGGTCAGGTGTGAAGGTAGCGGGCAAGCACTGCCACGTTGTAGAGCGTTACCTCAAGTGGTAAATGATGGTTTGAAGAGCCCAGGCCTGCTCACCAACCATCAGTCTGCTTCGTCAGGGCAGGGCGATTCCACCACAGCTTATGGGATCTTAAAAATCCTGGGTGAAACTGCCCCTGCCTTCATCTCCTGATGATAACACAAACTTTGGGTACTGGGGAGGTAGGGACAGAGGGTGACATTGGAAGGAAGACCTCTTCAATGTTAATAAATACAAGGTCAGTAGTTACACCACACATACTTCAGCTGCTTCAACTGTGAGCATCGCAAGGTCAAGTCTCCATCTTGGGCTCTCAAGGTCACAGAGTGACAGAATGACAGAATCGCTCGGTTGGAAAAGCCCTCTGAGATCATCACGTCCAACTGTTCCTGTCTACCCCCTAAACCATATCCCTAAGTACCTCATCTACCCGCTCTTTAAACACATCCAGGGATGGGGACTCCACCACCTCCCTGGGCAGCCTGTGCCAGCTCCTGACGACCCTCTCAGTAAAGAACTTCCTCCTTCTCTCTAACCTGAACCTCCCTTGGCACAGCTTGGTGCCGTTTCCCCTTGTTCTATCTATGTCTAATTGCCGAGTTTGGTCCTTTCAAGGAGAATACTCCTCTCCCTGATACATGGAGCACATTTAAACACACACACAGAGCCTGTCCTTGTTTTGACACTGATGCTCTCATCACTCTGTTATTTGGAAAAGGAGTAGAGAACCTCTCAGTGGCTGTTGAGAATGGTGGTTCGCTGTGCTGTAGATAGGAGTAAAATACTCTGCATTCCCCTATTCACCTCTTAAGGATGTGCTTTGAGATGAGCATCTATAAAATGTACTGTTCTTCGCTGGTTAGTAAACGTTATTGATGACACTGCTGGCTCAATAAATGGGTTTTTAGAGCTGTGGGACGTTCCTATGTTAAAGTGCAGCCAAACACGTTGGAGTGGCAGACATCTAAACAAATGAAGTGTAAAGTAGCTGACACGATGAACTGCGGAAAGGTGGGATGGATGCTATGAAACGCCGTATATTTGGGGTGCGCAACCGCACATCCTGCAGTGCCACAGCATGGGGAGAGGTGACTGTAAAATCAGAGACAGCTTGGGTCGCTGGAAAAGGTGACTACAGAAGCAATAGGAAAGTTGCCAGGGCACACCTCTCTGTGCTAAACGTGATTTAATGGAGTTTGTGGAAATACAAATATAATTGAATTTATTACAGAGACACAATCGGAAAGGCATGTTTGTTTTTTAATAGCATGAAAATACACTTTTCCCTGCAGAAGCATTACCTCAACAAAAGCAGCAGGAAGCAGTTTTCCACTTAAGGAGCATAAGAGAGAAAATCTCGTTCTGCTGAATTTGTTCGTCTTGACAAATTGCATTACAGATTATAGATTAAAAATTGCGTTTCTCGATATGTCTGGCAACAGTCAACCTGAAAAATCACATTTAAAATCTCAGAAAGTTTCGTGGGCTGTTTAATCGCCTGGTGTGCTTTTCCTTTGTTTTGGAAGGGCTGTGCCCTGCCCGGTTTACTGGTGTCCATCCGCCTGGCTGTTACTGCTATGAGCTCCTGCTTGTTGTCCACCATCTCTTCTCTTTCAGCTTTCACCTTCTGTTTTTCCAGCACCTTGTATGAGTGGTCAATTAGCCAGAACATAAGGGCTTTTTTCCGTAGTTTCTTAACAAAAATAACTCAGTTTTGTTTTGCAAGTCTGGCTTCCGCATCCTTTTTCTTCATGCGGCACCTCTGGTTTCTCCGAGGTCTCCGATTTGTGTCTGCCCTCAAGAAGTGGGGCAGTTTAGAGATAAACTTTTCACAAGAGTGGAAGTGCACCAGCCATCGCTATGTGCTCTAGAAATACCAGCATTTTTCTTAACTGGCATATTTCTTAACTGCCTTGGTTTCTCGTACATCCCCCAGCGTTCAGGTGATGCTGTGCAAGCCTGGTCCCACTCCTCAAATGCACCTGAACTCACCAGAGGAGTTTAGCAAAGACACAAAGAAATACACCATGAGTTTTGGTTTAAATTGTTTTTATTTATTCATTCTTGACTGACTCTACCAAACTCCCACTTATGAGGAGCGGCTGAGGGAGCTGGGGCTCTTGAGCTTGGAGCAGAGGAGACTGAGGGGTGCCCTCATTCCTGGGGATCCATTGGGAAAGGGCAGTGTCAGGAGGAAGGAGCCAGGCTCTGCTCTGGGATGGCCAATGCCAGGACAAGGGGCAATGGTCCCAAGCTGGAGCACAGGAGGTTCAAGCTGCAGATGAGGCCAAAGTTTGTGAGTGTGAGGGTTCTGGAGCATGGCCCATGCTGCCCAGAGAGGTTGTGGAGTCTCCTTGTGTGGAGACCCCCAAAGCCCTGGCCGTGTTCCTGTGTGACTGCTCTGGTGATCCTGCTGTGGCAGGGGTTGCACTGGGGGAGCTTTCCAGGTCCCTTCCAGCTCCTGAAAGTCTGGGATCCTGTGATTTTGTGATTCAGAAAATGTTGTATTAAAACAGGACGAAGGCTGGGTGAACCCCGTTCCTCCAGTTCCCAGGTGTGTCCTGCATGGGTGTTTGTTACTTGATGCCCGGCGCTATTGCTCTTAGGGAAAATACCATCAATTTCTCTAGGTTTGTCTGCATTTTATCAGTCTGGGAGGAGAAATCCGTGTTGAAGCGAGAATGGCAAGCAGCTGTGTGTATGGGAATGGCCTCAATGAACCGTGTTTTCCCTTTCTAATTTATGCAGCCATAATAATGCAGGTCAGAAACTTCTAAGTGAAAGAAAAAAAAAGACCCAAGAGATTCCACATTTTGTAAATATTTACTGGGGGGCATTGGTATAGTAAATTTTATTCTCTCCTAAGTTCTGCTGTGTGAAATTGATCTTAATGCAGATTTTATATCCAAAATGCATGTGCTGTGTAAAAAGTCTCTGCGTTCATGTTCTGAGCTTTGCATTCCTTAATTGACAGCGTTCTCAAAGCAAACTCTTAGGGCTCCTGGAAGGTGATGTGAAACATCAGTGAAAAGTTGTAAGCAAAAATTAAGCAGAAGTTTTCAAGCTTTCACCCAGAACGCTTGATTGGTGCTGACAGCCTCGTAACGGCTCAGGTTCATTGTGATGTGATGGGACAACGGTGTCACCACGGAGGTTGTTGAGGTGTAATTACGGAGCTGTAGATGTGTCTCAAAAACAAGCGGCGTGGGTTGGGGCGCATCCAGTGATTCACACCCGATTGTCAGAGCTGTTTCTGTAATAACCAGTGGTGCAGCACGCTTGGATGAAAGCAGTGAGATGAAACAGACCTGTGGGTTTGTTGTACAGGTTATCAACTGGAAAAAACAGGACGAGAAATGTCCTACCTAGTAAGAAATTATTATTTTAATATCCTTTTTTGTGCGTGTTCCTCTAGAAATGGGGCCCAAGTGCTATAATGGGAGCCACCATACACCTTTCAGTGCACAAAAAGCCTCATCGAGACTGGGTTTGAAGTAATACTTCTTCCAGTCTGTTAAGATCTTATTGTTATATATCATAGAAGTATCCACATTGTCTTTTTCTATATGAAATAAATAGAATGAGAGGAAAAATCTAAATTTCAGTGTACTGGATTGTTCTAACTCCAGCAAAGAGAGGGAAGATGCAGGAAATCCTCTAAGTTTGTTTCTGAGTCAAAGGAGCAGTTCTTAGGGGATCCAAAATACAGATTACTCAGCATTTCTCAGGCTACCAAGACCTCAGGCATTTAAAAAAGAACCAACATTAATCCAAGGTTGCACTGGAATTCTGTCAAAATCATAAAGGCAGGAATAATGTGAAAATAATTTTTGTATTTTTTTCACGATTTCCGTGCTTTTGCTTTTTTCAAGTTGACTTTTGCCTATTTAAAGAAACGGAGTAACAGGTAATGCATTTAAGACTCCTCAAAACTTCCAGACTGCGCCTTCTCCCAGAGCTCAGGTGAATTTGCTGCCAAAAAGAGCTGGTAGAGGATGCTTTAGAATATGCTCAAAAGGCACATTTCTTCCAGGCTCACCTGAATCACAGAACACAGAATCCCAGACCGTTAGGGATTGGAAGGGACCTCCAAAGCTCATCCAGTCCAATCCCCCTGCCAGAGCAGGAACACCCAGATGAGGTTACACAGGAAGGCGTCCAGGCGGGTTTTGAATGTCTGCAGAGAAGGAGACTCCACAACCTCTCTGGGCAGCCTGGGCCAGGGCTCTGTCACCCTCACTGAGAAGAAGTTTCTTCTCAAATTGAAGTGGAACCTCCTGTGTTCCAGTTTGTGTCCGTTACCCCTTGTCCTATCATTGTTTGTCACCAAGAAGAGCCTGGCTCCATCCTCGTGACACTCACCCTTCAAATATTGATAAACATGAATGAGGTCTCCCCTCAGTCTCCTCTTCTGCAAACTCAAGAGCCCCAGCTCCCTCAGCCGCTCCTCATAAGGGAGATGCTCCACTCCCTTGATCATCTTTGTAGCCCTACGCTGGACTCTCTCCAGCAGTTCCCTGTCCTAAATGAGGGCACCAGGATTGAAATGGATTCCTGTAAGTGTTTAATGTCTCATTCTTTCCGGTCTTTTGAGAGCACATCCAAGGGATGAAGCCTTAGGAAATAAAATTGTCCTTTAGAGCTAGAAGGGTGAATGAGTGATCTTGTGATGAGAGCCCGGTGCTGGGCTCTGGTTTTGTTTGTGCCAAAATGCCACACGGTCAACATTGGCATTTGGGGTTTAGATTGGGTCTGAGAGGAATTTCTTTATTGCAAGGGTTGTGAGGGCCTGGCAGGGGCTGCCCAGGGCAGTGGTGGAGTCCCCATCCCTGGAGGGGTTCAAGCAGTGGTGGATGTGGCACCTGGGGACTTGGTTTAGTGGCCATGGTGGGGTTGGGTTGACGTTGGACTTGATGATCTTAGAGGTCTCTTCCAACCTCAGTGACTCTGTGATCCTCTTCCGAGGGTAATGAGGAGTTGGGTAACACATATAACACAGGACTATAGGTGATGTGTAGATGAGGCTGTAAGGATCTTCTTTGAAACTGATAAGGGAAAGCCACAAGTTGCAGAGGAGGCTGTGATGTGAGTGTGACACGGCCCTGTTGGGAACGGCTGCATCTCCCCGTGCTGCCCAACACATCGCAGCTCAGGTTATCGGGCACTGGCAGGGGGTGGCCCAGGGCGGGGGG
>NW_010180434.1:0-10725 GCF_000695765.1 Mesitornis unicolor | reverse complement strand
CCTGCAGGGGTTCAATGGCCAGGAGATGAGGGGCTGAGGGACATGGGTCAGTGGTGGACAGGGCATGGCTGGACTTGATGGTCTTAAAGGGCTTTTCCAACCCAGTGACTCTGTGTTTGTATGAATACAAATCTCAAAGGCTCTCCTGTCATTGGGGGCTGGCTGGACGGCTCACCCATAGAGACATCCATGTATTGAGATATTCCTGAGAGGCGTCAGGTTCTGGAAAACCTTGGTCCTGTGACTTTCACTGAAACCAGGCATTCCCATAGAGTGAGCAGCTTCTAATTTTGGCAGAAAGTTCCCAAATGGAGGCGCTCACATCCCTCCCTCATGAGCTCTGAGCTCTCCTGCTCCTGAGGACGGGGTCGGTGTCTCCCGTGTGGGGTGCTCCTTTTCAACCTGCTCTTCTCTGCTGGCAGCCAAAGCTGAAGCAAAAGGGGAAAGTAAAAAGTGCTTGGAAACGCAGGGGTTAATGCTGTGAAGTCTGTGGGTGCAAACAGGGTTCTGTCAGAAAATGAAATGAAATTGGGTGGAGGTAGATAAAAAGAAATCTGAAATAATTGTTCTGTAGAGTATGGCCTTTCCACATAGGCAGAAATCTTTCTCTTCACTTCTGTCTGAAGAGAGAGTCAAATAGAGAATCTCATCTCTTAATTAGAAAGAAAAATACTCATCAAACACATCTCATCACTGGAAAGCTAATGATCCACAGCTGCTAGTCTGAAAGGGCAGGCTTTTTTTCTGAACAGTAGGAAGTGTTAATCATTTTGGATGAGATTTCTTTTTAAAATATACTGTAGTTTGCAGAAGAATAGGATATTCAATATTCTAACTTAAATTATTTTTTGAAGTGTCGTACACCAGGGATGGTGTCGTGTGTCTCCCCGAACGATCATTTAATGCTTGCGTCTCTCGCTAAGAGCATCAACCGATGTGATGTTGTAAATGGCCAGTTCATGCCTGCGACTCTGAAAATCTTCATCTCATGGGGGAAAGGAAAGAAAAAGCCCTCCCTTGTGTAGGAAATGGCAGCTATATTAAACTGTAACCTTTGAGACTCCCACTCCTCCCTTAAAATAGTTGGCTTGTTTCAGTAGTGATGAGGATCCTTTTTTTAGACAGTTAGAGCCATTATTTCCTTGGAAGAGATCATACCAGACACAGCCCATGTTCCGCGCGATGCTTTGCAGGCACGGGCGAGTCCCAGAACTGCCCATTTCCACTTGTTCCTCAGCTTTTCTGGATTTTCCCCCCTTGTACTTGTTTAATGGATGGATACATGGGTTTTTAACCCCCTTCATGCTTGAAGTGACGTTAAGGTTCCTACGCACCACTTCCCTCCTTCCCTCTCCTCCCAGCTCTGTCAGGTCCCTCATGCTTAAGAGCAGAATCCCTGGATTTTCTTGCCGTTCTGCACCAGATTTTGGGTTTGCTTATGCTTACTAAGTTTTATCTAATACTGGGAATCTGCATGTTTTCTCCCATTCATTTCATGACTGTGTTTCTTTTCTGCAGAGGATATTGCAGCCACCTCATTTGCAGCACCATCGCTGTGCTGGTCTTGCACAGCAATGCCTCATTTGTGTTGCTCCCTTCCCTTCCCTTCCCTTCCCTTCCCTTCCCTTCCCTTCCCTTCCCCCTTATCCTATCCTATCCTATCCTATCCTATCCTATCCTATCCTATCCTATCCTATCCTACTCTTTTATATGCAGGTGTGATATACACATTTTTGAAAGACATATCCATACAAATTGTAAAGAGGTGCCATCTTAATATAACATTTTAATGGCCTGCAGCGTGCAGTACTGTAAGGAATTAATACTCTTAAGGATCTTAGGAAGCTCAAGTGAGAAGGGTTTGGATGGGAACTCACTGGTGTTTTGGAGTACAAGGTATGTGATCCCATGTTCCTCAGTCTCCAGTCAGGTCTGTACCTCCTGTCTAGGTTTCTGGCTTCCTTTCTCCAGAGCTGGGGACTGTTTGAATAGTACTTGGTTTTCCTTCCATCTCTCTACCCAAAGCTCAGGTGGGACCATAAGGAAGATCGTATGCATTGCCGTTTCTCAACAGGCAGTCTCCAGTGTTTGCTTTTCTGGTCGCTGGGTGCCATTTGTTGACTCTCAGAGCTCCCATCCATGTGTGTCCATTGGCTCAGGGCATTTTCGGGGTTAAAGGGTGCAAGGATTTATTTGCTGTTCTTTTGAGATGCAAATTCTGCTGTAAGTTGGCTGTATCCGCAGATCTTGCTCTCAGAAGGGTAGTTAGGAAACTCACAGAAAAACTCTCCAGTTCCATGAGCTGTTGTTTGCTTCTTATTCATTACCATCTCTAACAGATTTCTTTTTAAACTAAACAACCAAAAAACCCCAGTTTTTCTTTCAAATGAATTATTAACTGTTAGAAGTGCTGGTATCCTCTTACCTATGTCACACACTCTGCTTTTCTTCAGTTCTTTCAGTATTTATCATGTTTGTCTTGCATTCTCACAGGACTTTTGTAGCATTCAGCGACAGAAAGTAGGGGGTGAGGTGAGTTAGTTGAATTTGAGACAGCAGATTGCTTGAAGTACAGAGTTTTTTATTCGAAAGCTTAATTATTTGGACGGAAAAGGCTTAGCAAGATTTCTGGCTGTGTATCCAGCTGTGGCACACGGTGTGATTTGCTGTGAAACTGTCATTTTTGGTTTTTGTCATATTAGAAGAAAACAAACCCAAGTTATGACTAGAGCCGTCTAAAATAAAGGGGGTTTTGTTCATCGGGAAAACTGCAAGTAATTGTGGTTTTAATTTGACCCTATCTAAGCAGAAATATTTTAAAATCCTGCTTTCGTTAAAACAATTGTACGTATTTACCTGATTTTTTTGCTAGTTTTATATGCAGAAGGCTTTTTCAGGTGTCATTGTGACGTATACTTCTGCTTGTTTGTGTGACATTGCGGTGAACTGACCAAGTTCTTTCTTCTAGACACCAAACTAATTTTTATCTATGGAAACAGATAAAAACTTGCTTTCTTACACTGTCATCTTCATTTTATGCCATTTTGCGTTA
Organism: Mesitornis unicolor; assembly: GCF_000695765.1. Taxonomy (NCBI): domain Eukaryota; kingdom Metazoa; phylum Chordata; class Aves; order Mesitornithiformes; family Mesitornithidae; genus Mesitornis; species Mesitornis unicolor. The sequence goes on along the minus strand of NW_010180434.1, from coordinate 7,673 downwards.
TTTTGTCCATATGCGCATTATTTTACGAGAGAAAAATGAACATTCCTCTTAGGAGTTCGCTAATTCCTCTTAGGAGTACACTTGTTTTCCTTTTGGAAGAATTAAGTTTGTAAGCAATGAAAAGCATAGCAGTGGTTTGGTGCAGGTAAGCGTCCAGTCAGCAGAGTGGTTGAACGACTTCCCTGCCTATGGAGAAGTGGGTTTCTTTGGGGTTGTTTTAATTTGTTGGTCTTAACTGTGCACGAGAGTCAAACGCGGCGCTGATTTGAATCTCTTTTTTCCCTGCTCTGTCTTCCAGCTTTTCCTTTTTGTGGTCTGGAACTTTGAGCTCTACATGATACCACTGGCTTTGTTGTTGCTGCTGGCATGGAACTACTTCTTGATCATATCAGGGAAAGATAACAGGCAACACGATACGGTACGTCTTCTCGACTTCAAGCGCGTACGAGTCCTTTTCTTTTTTTAACCAGGTGGAATTTTGTAACCGAGTTTAAATTTGACATCTATTTGAAAACGTCTCGCTTCACGGCGCTCGACGGACAGTTTTCCCACCTGCAATTTGATTTTTCTCCGGCTGCCCAATAGATGTGTCTGGTTTTGTTGAATATGTCATGTAAAAATGCAGTAGGACATGTGCTGTCCTCAGAGTCTGGTTTGTGTGGGAGCAGAGATGAGAGGCTTATTGGTCAGGAGAAGGAAAATTCTTTGAAAAATGGTTTTGTGTGCCTAAGTCCTTATGTTGCATTTTTTTATTCCGCATATTGAAGTTAAAGGTTAAAATTACTCCGATTTGTTAACAGTTTCAGAATGCATCACATCTCATTGTTTCTCACAGCTTATCATTAATATGCTACCATTCATCGAGCTTCATAGAAGCCTTTTTTTATTTTCTTCTCCTCATCTAGTGCCATCATGTAATTAAATACATATAGCTGGGATATAAGGTAGCAAACATTGACTAATAACTGACATTCATTAATAATAAAAGCATGATTCTGGTTTTCAGAAGTGCCCGTCAAAAGTTGAAGATGTATTCTGTGCAGTGCAAATTTTTTACTATCCAGGCAGCCTAAGGACTTTGCATTTGTTTTATTGCTGAGCCTTATGAATTTGGTGTTTGTTATCAGTATTTGTATCCCAAAGGCAGTGTGCTGTCTAGGACGTTGTGGTCTGGGTGGATAACTGGATTGGTGGGAAAAAAACCCCAAAAATAATAGTAATAGTAATAGTAATAGTAATAGTAATAGTAATAGTAATAGTAATAGTAATAGTAATAATGATGATGATGATGATGATGATGATGATGATGATGATGATGATGATGATGATGATGATGATGATGATGATGATGATGATGATGATGTCTCAGAGGATAGTGGTTAATGGAGGTTGGTAACAAGTGGAGTACCACAGTGCACAAGGACCATTCCTGTCTAACATCCCTATCAATGACTTGTGGGGCATGGCAGAGCGCACTCCCGTCAGGTTTTTGGGTGACACCAGGCATGTGGGACCAGCTGATACCCTGGATCTGCCAGTAAAAAGAGACCTAGGTAGGCTGGAGACGTGAGCCATAGGAACCTCATGAAGTTAAAGAAGGAAAAGCGTGAAGTCTTGCTCCTGGGGAGGAATAGACCCTTGTAGGCATACAGGCTGGGGACTGAATGTCTGGGAAGCAGCGGTCGGAGCTGGGCCTGGGTGCCTTGAACAACAGCGAGATGGATGTGTCCCAGCAGCGTGGGCCAGCAGGGAACAGGGCCTCCAGCCCTGAAGTGATCATCCCCTCTGCTCAGCACTTACAGAGTCACAGAATGCTTTTGGTTGGAAAAGACCTTCAAGGTTGAGTGCAACCATCAAACCAGCCCTAAGTCCACCACTAGACCATGTCCCCTAGGCTCAACATCTTGTCTTTTAAACACCTCCTGGAGTGATGACTCCACCACCTCCCTGGGCAGCCCCTTCCAGTGCTTGACAACCCTTTCAGTATAGAAATTCCTCCCAATATTTAACATAAACCTTCCCTTGTGCAACTGGAGGCCATTACCCCTTGTCCTATCGCATCTACAAGGGAGAACAGACTGACCCCCGCCTCGCTACCCCCTCCTTTCAGGGAGTTGTAGAGGGTGAACATGTTAGACTGGATCTAGAAGAATATCCAGTTTTGGGTATCTCCAGTCAAGAAGGACATTGATTAACTTGAGTGAGTTCAGTGGAGAGGATACCAAGGTGGTATCCTGGAAGGAGAAGCTGAGGGAAGTGGGCTTAGAAGAGCCTGGGGCAGAAAAGCCTCTGGGTGACCTGAACAACAGGGAGGTTATCAAGGAGATGGAGCTGAACTCTTTGTGTGTGGTGAAGAGACAGCAGGCGTAATCTGAATCAAAGTGGGAGGACCTTTTTGCCATGGGAATTGTTAAGCAGTGGAAGAGGTTTCCCAGTGCAGTTGTGCAATTGCTGTTGGAAGTTTTCAGGACCTGACCAGATAAAGCCCCAGGCAACCTGATCTCAGGGCTGACCCTGCTTTGGGCAAGAGGTTGGAGGTCCCTTCCAGCCCGAATGATCCCGTGACCCCAGTGTCTGCCAACTGCAGTTATTAGCAGTTATTCATAGCCCTGATCCTGGCACTGGTATTAGTGTCTGCATCTCTAAGACTGTAATGCTTCCAAGGGTCATCTGAAATTAAGGGTGGGGGTGGTAGAGGTATTCCCTAATCCCAAAGGTTGTTACATTTATGGAAAAAGCCTAAGATCAAGATTTAAATGTTGCATTACTTAAATCACAGCCCTTCGTCTCCCGCTGCCTGAAATGCTTAAAGCTTCTCAACCTGAAGATTTTATGAGTAGCTGAAATCCCTTGTGAAAGGAGAGATTTCACTTGTGAGCTGCAATACACTTCATTTCTCTCTGAAATACCACCTGCCTGTGAAGACTAATTGGGTCATGCAACTTTTCTAACAAAATAATGAAGCTATTGATGAGCTCTCTGTTGAGGACACCAAACGCTGCTCTAAAAATGTTCCTCTTGCTGAGATTGCTTCAGACGAATCTATACAGCTTGTATCAACCAGTCATGCTCATTCCAGATATTTGGTATCTCTGCTGTTAATTACTAGTTTCTGTTTAGGTTTATCACATGTAAGTTGGGACCTCATGTTTAATGATTTGAGCTTGGTTATCATCACGGTGAGCATCTGTCCTCTATGAAGTGATCTGCAGACTTACTGAATGCCTTTCTAATTAACTCACAAATCTTCAGTAATATCACAAGTCCTTAGCTCAGGTCATTAGCACAGTATCATTAGATTAGGAGTAATTTAAATATTTCTGTTTTCCTATGCAGAGTGTAAATATTAACTAAATTAATTAAGCAGTGTTTCCTAGTGGCTAGAGAATGCTCAAGATTCACGTGATCCGGCTTCTGTTCCCAGGTCTCCAGAGATTTCTTGTGTGCCTCAGTGAAATCAGTGAGTACTTATCTTAGGAATATCATCTATCTTTAGAAGTTACTTTGAAATCCTCAAGCTAACGATAAGACAAAAAGATAAATACATTTGTTAACTTTTCTTACTCAATTAACACTAGACAAGCGTAGTTAAAAATTGTGTGCACTTGTTTCATTAAATCTGGGACTTTTGGAAGAGCTGGTTTCCATTGAAATACCTGTACAAGACAACAGCTATCAGTTGTCTCATCGGTTCAGTCATTGGGGACTGCACTCTTCTGCAGGCCAATGAAATAGTGACCATTCAGTTCCTGTCTGGATTCGGCAGATGGACCAGCCTTAACCCATCCTTGTCTGGCTGTCTCTATAAACGAGGTGTCATTTGTACCATGTACCAGGACATAAAGGGTGGCACCAAGAGGGTGGAGACTCCCTTGAACAAGGAGTCCCATGGAAAAGACGAGGGGTAACGGACACAAGTTGTGTCTGGGGAGATTCCCATTGAGCTCCAGAAGAAATTTGGTTGCCGTGAGATCAATCAGGCATTGGAACAATCTATCAATGAGATATTGGAGCAATCTATCAATGAGATATTGGAGCAATCTATCAGTGAGATATTGGAACAATCTCCAGGGGAACTGGTGAATTCCCCTACTCTGGTCAGTTTTCAGAGTCATCTTGACAGGTGCTGACCCATCTCATTTAAACTGTACTTTTACCTCGAGAGGTTGGACTGGATGGTCCTTGTGGTCCCTTCCAGCCTGGTGTTCTGTGATTCTATGATGCTATGGTTTGCTGCGTTCTCTTAGGCATCAGCTTTTGTGATTATTTTACCATTTACTCAGACTCCTGATAGGTTATTTGTGCAAGTCCTTTCTTGAATTGAAAGTGCAATGAGGCTGGGGCAAGGAGGAGACCCAAGTGTGTTTATTAATAGGAGATAAGTCAATTGGAAAGTCCAACGAGGAGGAGGTGAAGCAGCCTATTGGGCATTATTGATTTCATCAGCTGGGCTCTTTGTAGGGTTGATCTTTGTGGTTTTGATTGAACACTGGCACAGACTTCAAAGAGAAGCATTTGGGGGATTGGACTAGATGATCTTTTGAGGTCCCTTCCAATCCCTAACGTTCTGTGATTCTGTGGTTCCCCACCTTCTATGCATTTAGATTAGTTGTGTTTCTGAAAGATACACCTTCATCAAATACAAACTCTTGCATTAGATCTTGGTGTAGGCAGATGTGGAGAGATGTAGATTTAGCGGTTGGTTCTCCAGATGAATCTGTGAGAATTCAGAGTTGACCTAAAATGAATGAACTCCTGGCACTGAGTCATGTAGCAGGTATAAAAAAGAAATCACAGAATAAATACTTACTTTCAGTATTAAGCAATGAAAAAAAAATCACTAAAATGTCATTCTTAATGCTTTCCTCTGAATTTTTCAGTAACGCTTTTGCCTTAAACTTACCTATCTGCTTTCTCCAAGGATCCTTGCACTTCCTCTTAAATACCTGGCCTCAAAAAAGGATTTATTTTTAGCACAGCTGCACTTCTCATCTTAAACTGAACGCGCAGGATAAACTGAGCAAATCTCTCTGGTTTTATTTATTTTTCCCTTGCCTTTTTTCCAGCATCTCTTTTTCACATCCTGAGGGAGCGGCATCAACCGCTGCCACTTCTCTGTCCCCGCTGCTCCTTGTCCCCTGCACTGGGTCCCTATGGTGGGGTGCAGCTGGCAGCGCTGCCCCTGCACGTGGCCAGCCCCGTGCCTACGTATACTGGTTTTTACTGGGATGGAGCTGTTTTCCTCACAGCAGCTGGTGGGAGTTTTGGATTGGGTTTGTTGGGACTGACATGGTAACGCACCGGTGTTTACCTATCTCGAGGTTCATTTTCCAGTCTCTGCCTAAACTTGTGTTCATAGTTTCATTTCGCTTTGGTGGTTTGTTTTTTTTTCTTTCTCTTTACACAAGAGGATGGAGGGGAAATGAAAGCCTGGCATTTTCTGGGATGGGTGACTCAGGGCACATGATCCTGGTGTGATCCAAACTGGCCAATAAAGATGTATTTTAATCCCATAAAAGTCACACTATAGACTAGGGAACTTGCAGGGGACAAGCCCTTCAATCCCTTCCCTTCTTCTTTCCCTTCCTTCCTTTTCCTTCCTTCTTTCCCTTTCCTTCTCTTCCCTTCTCCTTCATGATGGTGGCCCATCTCTGTTCCTGAGCCTTACCCCTCCCTTGCCGCATTTTTATTGCTATACAACCAGTGGCTGCTGCTTGTGAGCTGAATATAACTGCGACTGCTTTATTATCATTGTTCCTGTTCCTCCTATTCCTACCAATAATAATTGGCATTATTACTATTATTGTTGTTATTGTTATTGTTATTATTATTTCAGGTTTTTTTGTTTAAATTATTAAATAGTCTGTATCTCAGCCAGACAAGTTCTTTACTTTCACTCTCCCAATTCTCTCCCCTATCCCACCCAGAAGGAGGGGAAGCGAGCAAGCGACTACGTGGTGTTTAGCTGCTTGCTGGGTTAAACCACAGCACTGTGGCAGGTACAGGGTGGCAGAGCCTGGCGTGGTTTGGGATATTCAGGGAGAACAAGGGTAGAGGGAGAGCAAAGGACGGGCTGATTTCATTGCAGCTGTGACTCTCTGGGAACCCCAAATCACATCTTGCAATAGTAGGACTAATAGAAAAGTTCCTCCCGCTCAGCTGTATTTGAAAGACTTCTAGATATATCCAAGCTAACTGAAAGTATCCTGGAGTTTAAAGCTTCTTTTCAGTCTTTTTAAGAAACTACTTAATATTTTGATGTTTTCAAATGTTTTGTACAAAAAAACCCTTACCTTTATAGCTCGGAGAAAGCAGCAGCATTGCTGTCTGGAGTCTTCTTTTCACTTCTCTTTCTAAGCAAAAGCCGCAGTTATTAGAACTGCGTGAAGTTAGTGGAAAAAATATCTTTTCCCCCCCCTGCTTTTTTACTTCAGGCTGTGCTCTGACTGCCCTCTGGAGCTGCCTAACTTAGGGAATGGTCAGATCATCCCTCGAAAGTGATTAAAAATGTTCCCACTCTCCAGCTGTTCTTGTCCCCTTCCCCGAGATGAAGCAGTTGATGGTGTAGTTGGAGCTCATCGTATTGCAAATAAAACCTAATTTGCTTAATTATCCCTTACCCACCCCCTTGTGCATACAACTATGGGATCCTATTTGAGGATTGAGAACTGCTACGAAGAGGGAAGATCCACCTGACCAAGTGGGGCAAAATCACAGAATGGTTATAAAATGGTTTGGGTTGGAAAAGACCTTTAAGATCATTGAGTCCAACCATCAAACCAGCCCTAAATCTTCTCTCCCAGAAGGCTGGCCAACCTGATGAGGAGACCGTTAGGCTAGAAATGGTGGGGAGGGAGGTGATGGTGACTCACAGTCAAGTGAGGAATGGTGATGTGAGTTGGCAAGCAAAGGGCGCACATTGAAGTGGACAGGAAAGACCTCAAAATCAACCACATGGGGCAGAGGGGGCCCACCTCATGCAAATAAGGAATTGTAGCTCTATAATAGCCTCTCACACCCTTTCTGGGAACCCAGCATGCCAGGGTCTCCCTGAAGTGCCTGTATATTAGCGTGCACAGCACAGGAACCGGTAGGAGCTGAGGTCCATGAGCATCTACATGTGTGCGTGGCCACCAAGGCGTGGTGGGATCGCTCTCATGGCCATCATGCAATGGATGTAAACTGGCTCTTCAATCAGGACAGGCCGGAAAGGTGAGGAGGAGGAGTTGCACTTCAGCCAGCAAAGGGAAGGTGATGGAGATATCAGAGCATCTGGCACACAGCAAGAGGCTGAGCAAGCTGGGATGACTCTGCATGGGGAAGATGAGGCTCAGAGGGATGTTGGTGATGTGTATAAATACCTGAAGGGAGCAGAAGAAGAGAGAAGTAGGCACTTCTCTGTGTGCCCAGTGACGGGGCAGCATCAATGGGCACAACGCAAAATACACGAATTTCCATCTGAACACAAGGAAGCACCTTTACTATGAGTGTGGTCACACCAGGTTGCCCAAAGAGGTTGTGGGGTCTCCATCCATGGAGATACCCAAGACCTTACTGAATGTGGTCCTGGCAACCTGCTTGAGGGGACCTTGCTTGGGTAGAGGAGTTGGACTTGGTGCTCCCTCAGTCAGTTTGCAGATCTCACTGACTTGGGAGGGAGTGTTGATCTGCCT
>NW_010180433.1:11315-11545 GCF_000695765.1 Mesitornis unicolor | reverse complement strand
GCAAAGGGGAAACCTGGGTTCTGCGTCCTCCCTCTTCTTTCTTTCCTCAAACCGACCTTGGTGTTCTTCAAAGTTGTTCTCCTCGGGTCCCACTCCTTTCTCCGCTGCAGGTCTCTTCTGATGGTTATGGAGATCCTGGCCCACTCTCTCTTTTTTTTTTGGGAAGAGGCTGCAGCGAGGCTTAAGCTTAAGTTGTGGTTGGGGCTGGGGGCGCCCCGCCCGCGCCAGGC
>NW_010180433.1:0-11284 GCF_000695765.1 Mesitornis unicolor | reverse complement strand
GCCGCGCCATCTGCACCTGAGGCTGTGCTGGTCAGGGCCAGTGCCAGAGAGAGAGAGAGAGGCATGCCCTGCACCCCTATTAAATACATGAATTTGCAGAGGCGCTGATTGGCTTGGGCTTGGTCAGAAGTGGGTCTGACAAAGGCAAAGGGGGAGCTTTCCAGGTAGCTTCTTAAAGGACCATGTCCATAGCCCTTCCCCTGTTACCAAAAACACAACCAAAAACCCCTCACAGACAACCCAATACACATTTTTACATATTAGAAACCTACAGCTAAACATGAAACATCCACAGAAGTGTACGATGGCAAACAAAAGAGTATTCTATATTTCATCAAATGGTGATTCTTTGTGGTTAAGTGCAAAGCACTAGACAAACAGTAGTTTTATAGTGGACACACTGACATCTCCTTCTTTTCAGTGTCATGAGCTGTTGATAATATAACTAAATTCAACATCAAATAGAGTGTAGTGCTCCAAATTAACTATTTATTTATTTGAAACAAAGCCAAATATTGTGGCATTTACATCAAATCTCATATTCACTTCATGCAGCTCCTCTCCCGCCAAAAAGTAAACCCTTCAAAATACATTAATCCTCCCAACAAACACAAACCCTCCTCATTTTGTTGAGGTTTTGTTGGTATATTTAATATAACGCATGTTTAATCTTAAATAAGTAGAGAAAATAATAGCAAAATAATAGAAGATATTTGATTGCCAAAAATACATTGTGCTGGCAGAGAACACGAATTACTTTCGTGGTTTTAACATTCTATTTTGTTATTTTTACAACTTTTTGTATGTATTTTATGTTTGAATATTAAAGCTGCTGGTGTCAAATAGGTCAGACAAGTTATGTATTACTGCTTTCCAAATAGGAATCAGTTCCTATTTGTCAACAATATTCTCCTCAATGGTAAGAACATAGGAAGGAGGCTTTTCAAAAGCACCTCATTTCCTGCAAAATCCTTTGGTTGGTGGAAAGATGATGTGCCTTCTCAGAGGCATGGTGTCTTCTCAGAGTAGCTCTGACCATCACAGATGGAGAGATCTGGAGCATTTATGCACACAGAGATTACCATCTTAACAGCGGAAGCTCACAGCTCAAAAGGGATGGGGTGAGAAGAGACATGGTTTAGTACTGGACTAGTTACGGTTGGACTTGATGATCTTAAAGGTCTTTTCCAAGCAAAAGATTCTGTGATTTTATGAGAGATACCGTAGCTTTGGTATGAGTTCAACCCTTGAAGGCCCATGTTCTGAATGAAAAGATGCTGGCATACTGGCTAGAGTAACACATGGGAAGTCTAGTATATTTCCCCATAGAAATGCTGGGGCATGTGTGGTGTGTATTCTGGTATGTGCTAAGTTGCTTGCAGATGAGGTCCTGTGAAGGACACATTCCAATTTAGGGTCAAAACCTCCAATTAGGAGAAGTATCTCTGTATCATGCCCTGTTTAGGCAAGCAATTTTGGGGAAAAAAAAAAAGTACCTATGACAATAAAATTTAACTTCAACAATCAAACCCTTTTATTTGACAAATTATCTTACTTTCTGGGCCACAATTTTCATTCTGTTGCATTTGTCTTGTGATATGGAGGTGTTTTCTTCATGAGCTTAGTGCTTTGCAGTGGATGGCTGTCAGGGCAATGAAAGAGGAAAACAAATGTCTGAGCTGATAACATTACAGAGGGGAGCTGCAGGCTGGATGTGTTTTTGCAAGCCACTAGTCTTTTAACAGATCCTTCTGAGTGACAGCCATTTTTCAATCATCATCTGAGTTAGATTCTCAGGAAACTTTTCTTTGTAATAGCATATTGCAACCAGGTCTCTTACAGTGGCTTATTATGTTTCAAAGATGTTAATCTATACTGTGAGGCCTTGTGCAAAATTAAATCTCATCATTAGAACTATCCTCATTTCTCTGGTGTCAAAATAACAGTAGGTGCTGTGGAAATGGTGGGGAAGTTCTGCAGGAAGCCTGGCTGAAATATGTACAGAACTATCGTCCTGCTATTTAGCTGCCATTTATTTAATTAGATGCTTAGTCAGACTTCTTAGAAGCAGAAGAGTGTTCCTTCAGGAACAATTTCCAGGAGCATAGTACAGCAAATATACCTGGAACCTGTCACTTATTTGTTTATTAGACACGTTCATAATGTGCCTATTGAAATCTCCTTTGGAGTGCCTTTAAGTATGCTGAGATGTAGCAACGGCATTTTTAGAAACAGCTCCTGATGAAGGTGAGAGTGGTGGCAAACAGTATATACTGCCTATATATGTGCTGCTGAGGATACAGAGGACCTTTCAGTTCCAGCATAAGTAATTGCGATCCCAACTGGAAAATATTCTGTGTTCCTAGTAAAAAGCACAGTATTTCCAGCTACATGTGGCCATGACAGTGTAGTCAAAAGCCTCTCTTGGCATTCTTCCCTAGCATGATGTAAGCAGAAAATAACAGTAGGGAATGATTACTACCCTTAACTATTGCTTAAGTCATGGAACAAAAGTGGAGCATCACAATTCCTACAGACAAAAAGATATCTCATATTTCAGGCTGTTTCAATAACCATACAGAAATGAAGTAAGCCACAAGTGAAATACTTGTTTTTTGTTTGGAGGGTAACAATTTCTCAGGGAAATAGGGAAATCCATTTGCATTTCATAGGTCAATGGGCATTAGAAATTTCACAAACTAAAATAAAATCAAAATGAAACCCTGATTATATATTCAGGATATAGAAAATGACCTTGACAGTAGTTTTATAGGACCATATTTCTTGAACTTTTGCAAGTTCCTTTTCTTTTTTAGTTTGTAAATAGCTATACATGGTAGACTTCAAGAGGGATGTCTGGTAGTTCAAACACAGGACTTGATCCATAATGCTTGTTCTTCAGTTCTTGTGGCTGGGGGGTTCAAAGTAAGCTTAATCTCTCTGTTTTGGTTTCTCATCTGTGAAACTGCGATGAAATATTTCCTTCTTATATTCTTTATCCACTTGGTTTTGTGAACTCTGAAGAATAGCAAATGTCTTTTTTTTTGTGGATAAGCAACATGCTGCACAATGCAGCCTTGAATTTGGACGAGTTTCTTGCAGCTCAGGAAGTTCTTGTGAAGTGAGGAAATTCACTGGCAACTGCAGTTCACTCTCTTCAAAATTGAAATAAAAAGCATAACTATAATACAGGGTATTAATATGGTTTTACTACCTTATACAGTAATGCAGTTCAGTACACCACAGAATTTTTATTACTGCAGTTCAATTGGATTTCGATAGGCAGATGATTCTCTCCACATGCAGCTTGATCAGGGTAAAATCATTTATTTACAACATTGTTTCTTGAGTACATTCTTCTCTTCATGTTGTGAATCTCACTGACAGATATGGTCAGGTTCAGCACACATGAAGACAAAAATTTTAAAAATAAATACATCTATTAGTTACTACAAATTCATGGCTTGTAAGAGAAAAGTAAGCTGAACATTCTTTATGCTTTTGTTCTTTCATTATTCTTTCTTTATTCCATGTGTATTGTTATCCAAGGAGAAGGAGAAATTCTTTCCTTTTTAACTTAGGCTTCCTAATAAGACTAAGGGCTTTTGAACACTGTTGTGTGAATTGCAGGACTAATGTTTGCCAGCAGCTAGCTGACATTAGAATCCCAGGAAATGGAACATATGTTCTTAATTTTGTCTTCATTCTGTTTTCCAGGTTTCAAGATTTTTCAAAGGTATTCTGCCCAATTCAAACTACAGATTGGACTGTTTGAACAATAAGACATTAGAAGGCATGAAATGAAAGTGATTAAAGGAATAGGATCTATTTTACAAGAATATATCTTGTTTTGTGAAGGCACACCACAGTGTGAATCTTCAATGCACCCAGTCTTAATTCTAGTATATTAACACAGAACAAACTTGCAGTTCAAGTTGAATGTATGGCAGAAGAACGAGACTAATTCAAAAATTAGACATTTAAGTCTCCTAAAATCTAAAAGCAGAGTAATGAAAAGGACATTGTGGAATGTTATTGCACATTACTTTAGTATTGTGGGGAAATATATTAAAAGAGGAAGGAACTGGTCCTTTTAACAATGAGCCTATAACTGGTGATATAGATTTCAGAATGCAAAATCAGTGAGAACATATGATTGCTTCCCTACAAATGGGACACTGGCTTTAATCACCAAGCAGAAAAATCTATTAGCATTGGGATGTTTTGGATTTTGTATCTGGCATGCTCAGATATGGCTTATTCCATAACAAACACTGTGTTAAAAACCAAGACAAAGGCCTGTTAAGTATACAGCAACACCACTTATCAGAAAGAACATACATATAGAAGCTTTATGTTGTTAATTTTCTTTTTAAAGACAGACCTGGGTAGGAGACTCTTTCACTTTTTAAGGCATCATCACTCTCAGTAAAAAGGGGAGATTACAGTTATGAACAGTCTTTCTGTGCTGGACTTGTCTGTTGGTGCAGCTGCGATCCAGGGATGAATTATTTCACTCACTTTCAGTGCTGTTCTCTGAAAGCATTAAAGTTAATGCAGAAATTCCACTCAATCAACCTACCAAGCCAGGAGACAGGTTGTTGTGAGCACTGTGTTTATAGTTTCTTCATATAAATGTTCAAATTGGATTACTTGGGAACTTATTTTTTTCAGCATCCCAAATGAGCATATTGTGTATAACAATTTTTCATATGTTCTTGAATCACCAGACTGCCTGTTAATTGCCTGAATATTCCTCAGTTGGCCATTAGAAGAAAGAACTTCTGCAATACTTTCATATTCCCCCTTGCCTGTTCTTCATGTTACCAGCACTCAGCTGAGAGATAAAGTGCCAGAATATTCTGATTTTGTGGCACCTTTCATTTCTCCAACTGACAGGTGAGACATGAACACATTAGCTGCCTTGAAAATGCTCTCCAAAATGTTTGTTCCCCAATGAGTGTGAAAAACTGCAGTGCCTTGTTAGACAATAATTGTATCTGCCATGTAACCACACCACTGACGTTTTCCAAAAAACATTACCCATATGTCAAGGTATTCCCTTAGCTCCCTGATAAATAATAAAGTCTTTAATTACATCCCTGCTAATTGAGGATACTGTGCATCAATACAAATGTCCTACCTACTGGAGGTAGCTTTCAGGGGCAAGATTCCCGTAACCCACTTACTGTCTGCAAGAATTTCATTCCTTCTTCCTTCATTAGCATTATTTGGGCCATAGAGACCTTATCCTAGCTATAGCTTTTAAGGCACTTTAGGGACAATAACTGTTAGTGGCCCTTTACCACTCTTCTCAGCTCTACGGGAATCGTTCCAGCAGAATGCATTTTGGCTGAGGTAGCCTAATTTGAGAACATGCCTCCAATACATGTGGGGTTACTATAGTTAGGACCTGTTTAAAAAAAACAAAACACACACATCTTAGTACAGGCAATATTGTGTAGCTTCAGTATGGAATGAGTGTGAGCATCAGGAGAGAACAGCAACATTAAGAATGCTAATTTCAGTCACCTGGTGGCATTTTATTCACTGCTTCCTCTCACCCTGAAAACAAAGTGCTTGAAATTAGAAAAAGTTTTTCAGCTGCCACAGTCTCTCCCAATAGATCTACATGGCTACTACTCCTGACACTGCCCCAGCTGAAATAAAAAGTGATGAATCTACAAAAACGCCTGAGGTTTTTTCCCAAATGGTTCACTTTGTCTCCTTTTACTGTCAGGCTGAATTATGCTCTTATAATACTAGTTGAAGAAAAATGGCATTTAATGCATTCAGGCAACTTTATGCTCAAAAGCCTGATGTTGCAACATAGACAGTGGGGATTCTGAACCTCTGAATCTCAAGCCAGCTATATGGAGCCTATTTGTAATTACATGCCTAATTGATAGTCACACAAGTCACACAGTCGCCTCATGTACATACTCATTAGCTATAGGGGACTTGAAATGTGAGGCAGGAGACATTCATGCTCTTTAGTAACAAAGTGCTATTTTATTTCTGGTTTTATCAGGGGAGCCAGCATTAAAGTGCAAATATCTGTATAGTACTACCTCTAAACCATAATTGATAGAATTTTGGTGCAGCTGTGCATTCAGAGAAACAAGCCCTCACCTTCCTGATTTGGTGATGTTTTATCCTTGCAAATTTCCTTGCTAACAATGAATGTCCTCATGACTGAGAAGGACAGAAATGCAGGTATTTGCCCTTCTGCAGTTGCATGTCTGAGTGGCGGTACTTGGGACCCAAGCTTTTTGGTGTATTCAAATTAATATCCAAATTAGCATGAAATTAGCATGAAAGAGCATGACATTTATGGTACGGAATAATTCTGTTGGCCAGCTGTGGTAATTTGCCCTGGCTTTTAATTTCTCCAGTTTCTACAGCTGGCTAACTCAGAACTGCTGAAGATTGTTGACTGCATATCAGTGCTGACTGAAAACTAAAACAAAGTGTCTTATCAACTTTGTTTCCACTAAATCAAGTACTGTAGTCTTCTCAGAAATGCAGCTCTCCTGAACAGAAAAATAATTTTGTGTTTCTAGCCCAGTGAAACTGGGACACCTTGTACGAGAGACACTTCAGTTCCTTCATCATCTTTGTGGTCCTGTACTAGACTTGCTTCAGTATGTACATGTCTTTCTTGTACTGGGGAGCCCAGAATTGAAATCAGAAATCCAGATGTTCCTGACACAGGCTGAACAGAGGAGGAGGACACAACATGGCAACACTCCTCATAATGCAGCCCATGATGGGCTTTCTTTGTCATAAGAGTGTAAGCTTGCTGACCCTAAAGGAGCCCCACCTCCTGCTTTCCAAATGGTCAGGCCTCTGAGCATACTTGTGCCTGGGGTTATTCCTTCCCTTTGCATTCCCCTTTGTTGAACTTTGTGAGGCTCCTGTCAGCCCCCTGTCCAGCCTGTCCAGGCCCTTCTGAATGGTGGCACAACACCTGGTATATCCTCTGCAAACCTGTTGAGGACTCTTTCTGTTCTCTTTTCCAGACCATTCATGAAGAGGTTAAAAAGTATATGAACTCAGTATTGATCCCTAGTACACCAGCAATGTCTGGCCTCCAACTAGACTTTGGGATACTGATTACAACCCTTTCAGCCCACCAGTTCAGTCAGTTCTTAATTCACCTCAATATCCTCTTATCTAATCTGTACTTCATCTGTCTGTCAATGAGGATGTTACAGGAGACAATGACAAAAGCCTTACTAAGGTAAGCATCAACTGCTGTTCCCTCATCTGCCAAGCCAGTCTTTTAGTTGTGTAAATCTATCAGGTTGGTTAAAAGCAATATTCCCTTCCTAAATCCATCCTGACTACTCTTGATCGACTTCTTATCCTTCATGAATTTGGAAAAGGCTTCCAGGTTTAGTTGTTCCACCATCTTCCCTGCAATTGAAAGGCTGACAGACCTGTAATGTCCCATATCGTACTTGTCCTTCTTGAGAGACACTTGCTCTTTTCCATCCTAAAGAACCTCTTCCAGTCACCACTGCCTTCCAAAGCTAATTAGGAGTGACCATGCAATGACATCAGCCATCTTCCTCAGCACTTGTGGGTACAGTTCACCAAGCCCCATGGACTTACATATGTCTGCTTTGTGCTCCCTAACATGATCCCTCTCCATTGAGAGTAACTTTTCCTTGTTCCAAACTTTCCCTCTGGTGTAAGGGGTCTGGAAATTCTGGAGGCTGCTTTTGGCAGTTAAGGCGGTTAAGACCAAAGGAAAGAAGGAATTGAGTACCTCTGCCTATTCTTTGCCTTTTGTGACCAGGTCCTCTGCCCCATTCAGCAGCTGGTCCACATTTTTCCTAGCCTTTTTCTTCTGATGTACCTTTACAAGCATTTCTTGCTGTCCTTCATGTCTCCTGTGAGATTCAACTTAGCTTTCCTAATCCCATTCCTCCAAGGTTAGACAGTATATCTGTATTCCTCCTAGGTTACGTACCTCTGCTTCTACCTCTTGTACAGTTTAATGTCTGAACTTAGTCAGAAGTTCCATTCTCATCCATGCGGGTCTCCTACCACTTTTGCTTGACTTCTTACAAGTCAGGATGGACCTTTCTTGAGCTTGGAGAGAGTGATCCTTAAATATCAACACATTCTTGTAGACCTTTTTTCTCTTCATAGACCCCCATGGGATCCTTCCAAGCAGCCCTCTAAACATGCCTATAACTAGTCTCCTGAAGCCCAGGGCTATGGGCTTTTTACTCTATTCCACCCTCCCAGGCTTCTGAAGTTCACTGTCTCATGGTCACCCCAAAGTTCTGTCCCCAGCCAGTCATTCCTTGCTGTCAGTAGGAGGTCCAGTAGTGTCCCTCTCCACATTAGCTCCTCAGGAGTTTGACAACAATACTACAACAAAAGTACTCCAGAGAACTCCTGAATTGTCTGTGCCCTTTTGTGCTGTTCCTCCTGCAGATATCAGGGTGTTTATAGTTCCACATGAGGACCAATACTTGTGACTGTCTGAAGATCTTTTCTACCTCATCTTGATGGTCAGAAGGTCTAGAGCAGATAGCCACAACGACATCACCCATGTTGGCCTGCTCCTTAGTCCTGACTCTCATCTGTGTAAATGGTTGAATTCTAAATTTCTGAAAAGTCTCGTTTGTTTTTTTGAGTAGATAAATGTTACAAACTGCACTGAAAGTCTATTCACAGATATGTTTCTGTTACTTTGGCTTGACTTTCTGGCTTTGCAATTTTACTGTCTAATTATTTCGCTTGAGAGGAGAGGAGGGTATGATGTATCATTTCTGCCAAACTGGAGGAGAAATCTGAGCAAAGAGATGCTTATGAATCCAGACATCTGTTCAAAGAGAAATTGAGTGGTTTCTCTTTTGCAAAAAGTTTCATGAATATTTAGTTATATGACAGGGCTTTATTTTTCCTAAATTGTTCTAGTAAACGTAGTGCAAAACAACATTGATCAGTAGTTCAGATTGGTGCTTATGAAAGGTATGACCTTGCATTTATTACTGAAATTTGTTCTGTTACTCTAGGATAGCTTCTGCAAAGTCTTCTCAAATATTGACTAACTTGTTTCATGTTGCTATATCTGGCTTCTCAGTCTTACCTTTGCTTTCAGGGTTTAATTTATATTTGTATAACTATCCTGTACAAAACCAATCCTAGCAGAGATGCATGGATTACTGCATTCTGATATTTTTATCAAGTTGGAAGATGATCATTCATTCCCACTGGGATTTTCTGACTAAATATATAACCTCAGTGTATTCAATGACAGAACTCCTCTCACTGCAGTAGCATTCAATTTTCACCACTTGTTTCTAGTCCACAGCAGCACTTTAAGAATTCCACTGCACAAGGGAGTTCATCAAAGCCTGATGGAAGTCCGAATAAATTATATAAAGCGTTATTCCTTTAGATATATGCAGAAAAAAATATGGGGGATTTTTGTTTTGTTTTTCCTTTTTTTTTTCCCCAAGCATATTGTTTAAATGCTTATTGTCAAAGAAAGAATTTAATCTTCCTGTTTCTGAGATGACAAAGAAAAAATGCTGATGTTGAAGTGTTTTCTGTGCCCTTTCAGAAGGATGTCTATCCTTCCAGTCCTTCCAGGTCCCTGGAAGTTGCTTGTGTCACTCCATTTCTCTTGTATTTCATTAGTTTCATACACCCCCCATTGTACAAACTGTGTTCTGATGTATACAGAACAGATGTTGCTTTCAAGTTGGCTCATAGCTCTCTTTGAAGAGGGTTGCAAGGGAACCTGTTGCCCTGCAAACTTTCTGATGGCATCTCTGCTGCATCAATTGAAGAGTTCAGTGCAGACATCCCTCTATTTGTACATTTGAAACAGGATGCTGCACCAAACACGATTTGTTTTGTATGAGAATGGCTTCTTCGTTAGAGATAATAAATGTGCGTGGGCATTGCTCAGCTTCTGGACACCTGCCGTGCTGGGTGCTGAATATGCAGCCAGCAGTTTGAATGGCTTGCAAGTCAAACATGGGACTGAGAAAAGCTAAGAGAAGAAATGAAAGTGAAATGAAATAATTTGAGCTTAAGCAGCAGCTCAGTGGCAGAGTGGGATCCCAGAATCTGCTCTTACATCGTATCCTCTTTGCTGTGCTGTGCCTCTGTTTTCCTCTATTCTTCTAGGTGTTGCATACACCCAAATTTATTTGGACCTTTTCTCTAGGAACCAGATTTTTGCTGAGTACAGATACGCTGTTGGAGAGTTTTTCTTGTCTAAGACCCTGATGATAGTTTTTGTCTACTGTTTCTTGCTTTGTCTTTTTCTTTTTCTCTCTCTTCTGTTGACCATATTTGGGTATTTTACTAATGGGTGTTTCAATTATGCAAGAATGAGACATATTTGCCTTTCACTTGCCAGTTCAGTTTTGTATAAGAACAAAGCTTTCTACTGTACACTTACTCCTAATGGAACTTCACCAGCTTTGTTTTTATCTCCGAGCTGTGTCACCTGGAATTTATCATGCATTTATAGTGAAGTTTTATATGTCTGTGATGCAACTTGGTTATTTTTGTTCATATCTTGTTTCAGCATGCCTGTCTAAAAGCATTATTATGACACTTTTTGCTATTACATGGAAATACTATAAAATCTCCACTTTAGATTCCTTCTGGTAGATAAGCTGACCTCAGTGTGCTCTTAAGGATTCTTCTACTTGTGTATGGCAAAGGACTATATATATACTCTCAAGAACAGTTACTGAATTCTTTGTTAGAAACTTATGGTATGGAAAAGACTTTCTTTTACAAGTAAAGAATCCCCATTCCTAAATAATAAGCTTCTTTCAAGTATCTCCAGTTATCAGTACAAGCCAAAGTGCCTAATGGATCAGAAACATAGCCCATCATGCTCTGAAATCCACAGTCCAAAGTGTAAAACTCAGTCTTGTTGCACAGACTCTCGTGGACTGTATTTTTTAAAAATTTAAAACTCTTTTTATTGGAATTTTGGCATAACAAAATGCTCATATGAGAAATGAAATCTCCCAGACAAGATGATCAATCACTGTATGAATGGCAATAAGACTTTCTGCTCTAAGGCCCCCTGCAGGGTTGCCTTCAGCTGGATCAGGAGATATTTGCCAAACCCCTGCTTAGCTCAGTTCTTTTACTCCAGCTAATTGTGGTTCTGTATGAGCAGTTCAGCGCAAACACGTTTCTTCATTATTGATATTCCTCATTATAGTTAATCTGAACCAGATGCAAAATGCCTTTCAACTGCCTCTATCACACAGAATCACAGAACGTTAGG
>NW_010180432.1:0-2340 GCF_000695765.1 Mesitornis unicolor | reverse complement strand
TATATATATATTTAAAAGATAAATAGATATAGATATCTCCTTCTACTACCTGTACATTCCCTTGAGACAATTCTCCAGCACAGTTTTTAGCCGAATAAAACCACTTGAGAAGACTGAGGGAAACCAAGAACGAGTTTTGCCTGATGAAGCTTTCACGGATTGTAGCCACCAGCATTAATAAATTCTAAATCACTTCACAAACGATAAGACACCGTATTAGGGGATAAGGAGGATGTCACCTACCAATTAAACGCAGCCATTTAATAGCACAAAGCAGCCTCACACACAATTTATGGCGTACAGTGAGGAATACAAAATCCAATTAAAATTTCAGGGGGAATTTAGCAGGGCAGAATTTAATTAGCAAGGATACGATTTTGCCAGGAGACTGGGGCTAACACCTGTTCTGAAGTGTAAAGTGACAAGGAACATGTAGTAGGAAACATTGGGGTCATCATTTAAGTTACATTTGCTAGACAGCTCCTCCAGTCATATTTAGTCAATGCTTTCTCAGTCACTAGCGCCGCTTATGGAAGTCTCTGACTCATTCCAAAAATCCTAATCCAAGCCAAGCATTACTGCTGGAAATATGCTTATTTTCCTACTTCTGCACATGGTTTAAATCCCACTTATTAGCATCTTTTCCCTGCAGCGCTTCCTATGAACTGTTGAGAGTGGCCACAAGGATCCAATGGCTCAGGGGGTATTCGGACACCTCCTGAAATACAAAGCTCTTATTTTTTCTAAGTGTTCCCAACAACAGAACTGAAGAAAAATCACGAACTGAACCATCACCATTTTCTGGTTTTGGTATTTTTCCCTTGCTTAGGAGAAAGTTGGTGTTTTCTTTGCTATGTATGCAAAACGTCCATGGAAACATCGCCCTTCATTCACAATTCCAGAAGCGGTATCTTGCAACGTTTGATAAGAGCGTTTTCTACATCTGGTGAGTTGTTACAGTCACCAACATCGCGAATTAAAATCCCAATTCAATTCTACCATCTGAAATGATTGCAGTTAATGGTTTTTTTCCCCTAGATTCGCTGGCAACTTCATTAGCATTAACAGCAAGTCACCGGACTACCTCACTGATGAGAAGATGAAGTCCCTGATTAAGCCATTCATTATATCCATCAGCATTATACTTATGAGTTAAAATCCTATCCTATTAATGATGGAAGGAAAGGAATAGATATCAGAAACCCAGCATTAATGAACCCTACTGTTAGTAAATCCACACGTAGCCACAGTGCAGGACAAATAAAGCATCAAGATTAAAGCGTTGAGCTTTGATAATTACATAAATAACGAGAGAGAAAATAATTCCAAAAAACCTCACTTAGAAATTCTGGCAATGTCTTTCTAAATGGAAATGCAGCGTTTCCAAAACGTTCATCTTTGCCTCAAGGCTGTCCTATGAACAACAGAAATATGGAACCCCATTACTTTAATTCTCAGGTAGCGTTTTTAATGCAATACCGAAAATGTAGCTTTTCATAAAATGAAGGTGCATGCTCTGTATTTCTTACATTTACTCTTATTGAAAGGAAAATAAAATCTTGTGATTTGGGAAATTGCAAATTAACTCCATGCATTACTGATTCCCCAAATCAACTGCTACAATTAAGGCTTTAATTAAAAAAAAAATACTGAAAGATGAAAAAACAGAATTGAGAAACTACAACATTGTCCATCTCACAAAACCATCAAAACAATAGAAATTACTGTCTTTTCTGCAGTGGCTTCACTAAATAGACAGAGCTTTTACAAACCCGATTTATTTTGTAAACATGTTTGTTTTTGTAAAGTTGCTTTTACACCGGCAAGAAGTCCTCCGGGACACGATGTGTGCTGTGTGAACGCTACTTTTTATTGCATGTGGATTTTCTTCCCAACCCACTTCTCACCTGGAGCATTTGGTTACCCAAGCTCAGCTCTCACTCAGCAAGTGACATTAATTATCCGCTGTAAAGTGGCTGCGAGCTGTTGATTAAAGAAATGACTCAATTCCTGTGTGTGCACCTAGCATCAATTATAACCTGCATTTAGGAAATCAGGTATTTTAACTCTCCCCACAACAGCACGGCTTCTTAATTCTCTGCAATATGTAGCAATCAACATTTTTGGAGAGTAAAACGTGACTTAAGGTATCTTACAGGGAGTTTCAGCTTTAAAAATTGATTGCTAAGGAACTTCTGAAAAGCAGATGCTGCCTGAGATGGTATCTCAAAAGCTCTGCGGGTTTAATCTGTAAAGCACAGTCCTTAGGACAGTGCTGCCATCCCAAGAACCTCTGCACTTCCCATCCCTTGGGATGGAGTGTTGATCTGCTGAGGGTAG
>NW_010180431.1:6762-13169 GCF_000695765.1 Mesitornis unicolor | reverse complement strand
ATGCCTTGAGATGGCACCAAGGATAAGGATACATCTAGCATTATCTAATTTTTTCGAAACTATGCAGTCTGTCTGTGAATCTCATCTTGCAAATTTTTAAGCTCAGATATTCCTCTTCAGCCTTTACATTAACTCATTTATCTCACCCATATTCCCTAATCTCTGGAGCTGAGGCTGTGTTGTGACAGCTCCAGACAGATTGGTTGTTGCTTGGGAGTCCTTGATTTGGCTCGCTCTCTCTGGGCTTTTACAGATGGGTCTTTGATGGGCTGATGGCTTCTATGATGGACCTAGAAGCATCCTGGCAGGGTGTTATCTGGGCTTCCCCCCTGCCATCGCATCTCTGAGCTCCTCTCTGGGTGTCTAGATGGGCTTTTTTTCACAGACCCTGACACTTTCCCTATATTCTCATCCCCTCAGTAAATAGTCTAAATGAAGACTCTACAGTGCTGCCACTGAAATAGATACCAACAAAAGACGAGTGTGTGCCAACCAAGGTAACCTCCAAGGTACCCATCTAACATGTTACTCATTTCACAGTTCATCTGTTATGTGAAAGAGATGTGAAAATGATTTCCAGTAATTTGCCAGGACACAGTCTTTCCCAACTGAAAGTATTAGAGAGAAAACATGTAAAAAGGGACATGGAGCAGATGTTTCTGCTGATATTTTTATGGCAGTTTAAAAAGTTGAATTTAGTTGACATTGTGAGTTGCTTAGTGATTAATAGAAATGACAAAGATGATGCATTGGTTCTAAATTGGTGTCATGTTGATAGAGGATATTTTGATTGAGATAATGTAGATGCTGATATGAGCATTTGTTTTTTGTAATGTTTTAGTTCTTTTCTGTCGGTGGAAATAAGTGCTCAGCTTCTATGGAAAACCCACTGTTTGGTTAGGTGTAAGTTTGCATATATAGTAATTGTTCTGTAGGTAGCCTATTGTTTGTTGGAGGGGAGGGGTGGTGGTGTTTGCTTTTAGGTGCCTTTTTTCAAACATAAGCTTTTAATGTAAGGTTTTTAGAAATCTTATTTTATTTGATCAGTATTTTTTTAATAACTTGAAGAAGTTTTATTCAAGTAAAACATACTATTGAGTAAGTACAGCTAAGAAAGTTACCATATTTTCTTCCATGGGATTGCTGGTTATGATGGGTTCAGATACAAAAATATTTGAGGAAATGGGGTGGCAAGGAGAGGGGGAAGTGACAGAAAATGGTAAAAATTGCAACTGTTGAGGCCTGTGAAAATAAAACTTAATTACAGTCCTATAAATGAGCATGAAAGTAATGCATTTTGAGACTAATAATACTTATGAATAAACAAAAACTGACACAATAATCTCTTTTAAAGCTGTTTAATAAGAATGTCTCTTTGTGCAGCTGAGCATTATTTAACATTGATAAAGAAGTTCAGGTCTTGAGACAGATCAAATGCTGTGATATCCAAGGCAGGAAAGAAGCGGTATGAACTTGGTGAAGAGAAATTCTTGGGTTTAGTCTGTGGTTTTGCCATTTGTAGCTACTTGTAGACATCTTGTATTAAAATAAGATTCCAGATTTTTCTGTAATTTTGACCTAAATTTACGGGACTCTCTCACTTTGGCCCTTGTATAATTTGGTGACGTTTTCATTCGTGTATCTTGGTGCACTTTAGAGTGCAACCAAGCATTTCTATTACACAGCTGGGAAAGTGTAAATCCAGACTTGTACCTTTTTTTCCATTGCCCTGGCAATATAATGTAAGTGGGAATAGAAATCATACCTTTTCTTTAGAAAGAACAAAATTGAAAGAAACAGAAGCACCTTTGTGTTTTGCCATAAGTGGGATGTTTTAATACTGTATTCATAGCAAATTCCTGGGTTACACTACTGTGTGGTAACTCAAATTACAGTTTTCACCCCCATGGTAGTAATTTTCTTTATCCCACTGGCAAATAAACTCACGCTCCCTTTCTTGTTCTGATGGCAACCCCTCTACTTTCTTCCCTTTGTTACCATACTGGTAATTGTCTTGTTTATCACTGACACAAATGAGCCTAGAGTCAACCTGACACAAATTTGGCAAATTTCCACATAGGTTATTATTTTTATTTTTCTCTGCTTTTTAATTTCCTTTCTGTTTCTACAGGGCATATTTGAATATTGCACTAATATTGAGAATCCTTTATAAGTTCATTAGCTCACAATAGGAGGCAGAAGGAGAGCGTGAGGCAGACAGAGCAGCTGGAAAGGTGGTGGTCCGTAACTTCAGAGCTTTAAGAAGGCTGAAGCTTAGATCAGTGGCAGCAGGAAGAAGGCTTGTGTGCTGTCGTGAAGGAGCTTTGCTGATGGAAAATTTGAGAGGCATGACAGCCAGTGCCACAGTGGACAGAAATGTGTACTAGTCCAGCCATAAAGCACTAAAATGCCTTCTGTTTGTTTACAGTCCTAATTGATTAAAAAAAAACAAAACTGCTTGTGTCTATTTATATAATATTTTTATTCATATAGACTATATATATTTTTATGTATATAGTATATATATATACACACAAAATTAAAGAATAGTTTTCCTTTTGGAAGCTATTTTTAAGGACTATGCTTAGGAGGGGTTAACCAACTGTAGAAGTAGAGGTTGAGGAAAACTACAGGTTTGTTGGTTTTTGTTTGGGGTTTTTTTGTGATTATTATTTTTTAAATTCAGTTCTGCAGAAGTGGGCTTTATCGCTGGCTTATTTGCTTTGTAGCTCATTGCATATGCTTCTGTGAATAAGGAAAACACTATTTTGTGATGAATTACAGAAGCAGAACTTGTGGAATGTAGAAATTAATCCTGCTGTTCTGGACATTGTCCACTTTCGTATGCTAAGCTTCATGAAAAAATTGGAGTCCAGAGCAGAGCAAGAAGAATAATTTAGCACCTAGAAAACACAACCTTTGGCCAAGGTGAACAGAGTTGGCCTTTTTAATATAAAGAAGGGATTCATATCTGCAAATAGGCAAAAGATGGCTGCAAGGAGGAGCAGAAACAGCTACAGTGGGTAGAAAGATAAATGAGTTTAAATTGCAGCGGAGCAGCTTAACAGTGTAGACAGTAGGAGAAATGTTGATGCTGAAGGGCTGGTGAAGCTTTAGAATGCCTTGACCTGTTGAGGAATTTACATTGCAGTAGATTTACAGCAGGTGTATGTCAGGAATTATATACATGGATGTAACTGAGCTTTTTGGGGAGGTGAATTAGATTGTCTTTGAAGATCATTCTAGCCATGTGATTTTGCTGTCACACTAATTGTGATCAGGAAAAAAATTCTACCTTTTTTTTTTCCTAGCACTTACTGCTCCAAATATAATTTGAGCAATTGAACAACCTTTTCCTGGAACCTCTTGTAGAATGATATATTACTTCTTTAATGTGTTGTTAAAATCAACAGAACTAAACCCTTAAGCTTAAGTTAACTTCTGTTTGAACTGCTGTGAGTGAAATAGTTGTGCAGTGTGGCATTAGGCTCTTGCTGATCTCATGTGGCCACAGTGTAAGAATGAAGTTTTGAGCTTTTGGGTTTCATGAGTTTGTCCTTGCCAACTGTGAGAGGAAACCAAGGGCCCTGACATTGATTGTATCCCAAAAAGAAACAAAGAAATCTCAGTTTCACTCTGAAACTGTGTGAAGAGGCCAGGAGCTGTGCTTGCTTGTGCTTTTGGGACTGCTACAGCTCAATTCAACTTCTGGCTGTGGAGGTAACCTAGTCATGGCTGAGAAGTAGTGCTTGACCTTGGTTTTACTACAACTGGAAAAAATATTGGCTAAAGCATGGACTGTATCATATACAGCCATGATTTGGTGGACTTGTTCAGGGTACCTTCCAATATTTTTAAATTCTCCTATTTATGGTGAAATTTTCCAGTTGCTTAATTGCATTTATTTGTGAAAGTTATGTTTTTGCTGAGTGGCTGTTCATGTATAGCAACATTTATTTTAAAACAAGAGAAAATAATATTCTTGCAGATGCAACATGAGCATGCAAATTGGATGTATTAGTCATGGGGCTTTGGAGGTTTTGGTTTACTCAAAATTTCAGTTATACATAAACCCAAGAAGTGCAAGTTTCCTGATTTCCATTGTCATTAATAATTAAACAATATTACATTGGCAACTGCATGTTGTCTTTGGACACTTCCTTATTTCTTGTTTTTTTCCTGAATGCAAGTAATTGGTTGTAATTGAATGTCACGTAACTTAATCTAGAATTCTTGTATTTCTTCAGAATGAAATTTCTGAAATGTCTTCAGCATTACAGTAGATCCATTAAAAATAATATTTTCAAAGGAACTTCAGATCTCCAAATTAATGTTTCAATGTACACATCATGTTTAAGATGTGCAAAAATCTGCAGCTCATCAGGAAACTCAGTTTTCTCCCTGGACATGAGCCTCATTGCTGTTACTGGCGCGTTCAGGTGTGGTTTCCAAGTGCACTTAGACTGGGCACGGAAACTCAATGTGGCACCCACCTGAGTGTGCTGGCATCTTTTTACTGTGCTGGCATGTCAAGGTGAGCACACTATGAGCAGCTGTGGCTGACTGCTTCTTGGGTTGTGAGGGCTAGGAGCCTTAGAGGTCTTGCAGTGTTATCTTATTTGAACCTTATCTTTTATGTACAGTGCTGCTTCCTGTGCTTTTTCTAATCAAGGTAACCTAATTCTACAGAGGCATCTCAACTGCAAGTACCTGAAATGTGGCTGTGTGGTTTGTGGTGAGCAACTCTTGCTGATGATCCATCTTCTAGTCATGCAAAAATTGCTGTCTCTACAAGTTCATCAGAATTTTAGTTTGAAGAACTATTGTTGTAGTTGCAAGACAATTTTGCCTAGCTAGGATATTATTTTTGCTCTCCGCTACTACCTTGTTTTGTTTAGAGAGGGTATTATCTTGGCAAACATTTTGAAGATCTTTTTAAATCAAGAAGGATTTTTGGGAAAGGATCTTTGGTTGTATGCAGAAACTGAAGCAGGCATTTTGTTGTCTTTTTTTACATTAAGATAATTGCATAATAGGCAGAAATAGCTTGGAAAAAACCCAAACCAAACCAAACCAAAAAAAAACACAAAAAAAAAAAACCAAACCAAGCAGGAGTCTTGGATACCTTGGAATTTTCTCTGTGCAGGATCAGACTGTGTTTGGTGTTTTTAATGTTTTGGAGCTCTTTTTATGTGAGTGTGCCTACCCTTTGAAAGATAAGTTGAAGTGTGTTGAAACAGCCTGATAGCTTTTAGATACACGTGCAGTTCTGTATCAGAGTGGTGATGGTTTCTTCTTTAGCTTTAGATTCCTCATTCTGTCACTGTTTGAGTGATGAGGTCTTTTGAATGCTGGTAGTGGGTGGTGCTCCTTGGGTTTGATTCATAATTGATTTTAGATTTCAGCTTTCATAGCTTGAAGGTGTTGGGAGCTTTTGTAAACTGACAGCCTAAAAGGATGGAGGGGGCAAACCCAGGAATGCTCATGAGCAGTTTCCAACCACATCTGCTTTGCCAACAGCAAATGAACAAGAGCACCCTTACCATTTTGAAACCTGGCAAAAGCTACTTCAGAAAACATTTCAAGCTCACAGTAATCAAAATCATATTAATTTACTGTTCTACTAATGAGTAAAGACTTAGTTTAGTTAAACTTTCATCTCTTTTCTTATAGGAAGGATAATTACAATATTAATACAGTTACAAGCAGAAGAATCTTCTAGCAAGTAGCGTGTGTGTGCATGCAGATGTGGAGAGATTTACATACCAAAAACATACTTGTAATATAAAGAATAAAGATTGTTATATATAGCTATGATTTACCATTAATTTGATGCAACAAAATTCAATGCACAGCATTTTTGAGAGCACGTCTCTATTCAGTATGGATTTCTAGCAACACTTCCATCTCATTGTCATATCTGAAAGGTTTACTTCACTTTTAAAGTGTGAGATGTAAAAGTAAAATACTTGTTCGTGCTTATTTTTGGCTGACTTTAACAACACTTGTGTACTTAGTCTAAGTTTATCTACAACTGGAGACTGAATTTTGGGTTTCATTTTACTTTTTCTGTTCTTAGGCGTTGTAAGGATGAGGTCCACACTACAGAATTTTTATATCTGAACTTTAAGAAACTGACAGACATAAGGTTTGGTTCTGGCCATTGCAGCAATAGTTACACAGAATAAAAAGAACATTGAAACAGTATTGCATCATGCTGACTTTTTGTGGTGCTTTTTAAAACCTTTTTGCTTTGCTACTTCATATGTATTAAAGTAGCAGCTTCATGTGTTCTTACAGTCAGAATACAGATCAGGAATTGAGAGGTTTTTGGTCTCATATGTAACTTGCTTTGAGTCATGGTGAGATTTCTGGTTCACTTAACCTATTTTAAAAATTGTATCAGA
>NW_010180431.1:0-6731 GCF_000695765.1 Mesitornis unicolor | reverse complement strand
TTCCCTACAGTATAGCACTAGAATGAGTAAGGGTGGGGAAAGATTTGTTGTTGTAGTACTGCACAGAACCTTCTGCTGACAGAGCAGAAGCTTACAGTGTATAAGTGTTTATAAATAGGTTTTAAAAATATTTTCAGTTTTGCAGCTGATGATCTGAGTATATATTGTAATAAATCAACAAATAAAACTAATTTCTTTCTTTTAAAATAAACTGCAGGTATGTCATTTCGGTGTGCAACTATTTCTTGAGGAAGCTTGCAGGTTTTTTTCCCCTTCATTTTCTGTTTACAGTTTCAACCCTTTTTAAAGGGCTGAAGAGTTGAAACTAGCTTGAATAACATAAACCTAAGCACCTTCACACTCTCTTTAGCTTTCAGTATTTTTCTGGGAAGTTGAAAGTGATGGAGAGGCACAGCTGGACTTTGTGGATCTGATACACTGCCTACTTTTGTCACTTTTACTGTCATGTAATTCCATCACTTCCTGTGTATCTCCACCTTTTCTGTGCTCCTGTAAAACTGAGCTTTACTCCTGTATTAGCAGCAGTTTAAAGGAGCTTTTCCCCTGCAGCAGCCATATTTTCTGACAGAAACAAAATATATAGAAACATATTCATTGTGTCATGTAGTGCAGACTAGGTCTTTTATAATAAGCTTTGTACTTATAAAAGGAGGCTATTTGTCAGCCCTAGAATTAAAGCTGCCTTTTTACATAGTGGTGCAGAAACTGTAGTTCACAAAGGTGCTACTGAAGCTCTATGGGCACATCATGTAGGGTGACAGAGTTGCTAATTCCTTTTTGTCATTCAGCTCTTCTGCTTTCTGGAGATAGCCAGCAGCTGTGCCAGTTGTGTGGGATAACTCTCTTGATCTTTATGCCAGTCAGAAAGTAGAACAGGAGTGAGAACATCTGCTTCCCTCCATCAGTAAAGAGTAATTGAATTCTAAGAGAATTTGACCCTACCCAATTTTTGGCTAACAATCTGGAGCTGGAAAAAGCTATTCTGTAAACTTTTTCTGAACCATTTGCTTTTCCTCAAATATTTAAGATGAAGGATCCTAAAAACTTGGAAATAAGTGTCATCTTCCCCTCTCCTGTTCATTAACATCTACCGTTTGGGGTTCAGGTAAGTAGTTCTGGGAGCAGAAAAGAACCCATGAAGAAATGCAGCAGTGTTGAGGATGTTAAGGTCTATGTGGCTACAAGGTTTTTTGTTAGTTTTTGTTTCTCTTTAAGCTGTTCTCCCTTAGTCTGCTTCCCTAGTCAAGCTTTTTAAAGATTAACTTTTCCCCCAAAGTCGTGCTCGAGCCCACTGTTTTGAATGTTAGTTTGGTCAATGGTGAATTTGAAAATGCATTCATAGTTGTGTTTGTCAGCTGATTAAAATGCCTGGGTTTTCTGCTCAGACTAAGAAGCTTAAAGAAGCTTGATGTTCCACACCAAAAGTAAAAATGAGATTATTTTTTAATGTTTTTTTATTTAGCTTCCTTTTACTTCATGTTAGAACACTGCCAAGCTCTTTCAAGTTTTAGCATGAAATGGATTTGATGTTCTCAGT
Organism: Mesitornis unicolor; assembly: GCF_000695765.1. Lineage (NCBI taxonomy): Eukaryota > Metazoa > Chordata > Aves > Mesitornithiformes > Mesitornithidae > Mesitornis > Mesitornis unicolor. The sequence goes on along the minus strand of NW_010180431.1, from coordinate 5,173 downwards.
TTGATCTGTATTATTCAGATGATTAAACTTTTAAAAGACTGTAGCATCTTTTTTTTAATGCTCTGTCTGATTTTTATTCTTTCCTAAATACTTTTTATCGGAGTCTAAGACCTTGGATCACTGCTCTGACCAGGTTTTCAGCTCTTATTACTTGTAGATAGTTTTTGATGCAACATGAAAGCATGTCAAGTTAAGAGCGAGGAAGCCATTTATGGGATGGGTTTTTCCTGGATATATTATGCTAGAAAAGGCTTATCTGGTCATGAGGGCACATCTGAGTTTTACCTTTAGCTTGGAAGATGTTGAAGTTTTATACCATTCTAAAGTCCCTTAAGAGTATGTATTTTGTGTGTTTGGAACAAATAACAAGAAAACAAGTAGATTTTTGGAATTTTACTTCTACTGGCTTGAAAAGCAGAAATCTATTGCCCTTGTGTCTTCTGTCCTTCCATTCTTTTTTCTTTCTTTCTGTCTTCCAGAAGAAATTACCACTAAAAGACCACTCCTCTCCTCTTTCTGTATGTGTATGCCTCTTTTTTCAGATGTGAACACTATAGACTTTATGTACAAATCTTGCATTTTTCTGACTTGTCCTTTCTTGGCTTTGTTGTGTTTGGGTTTTTTTTTTCTTCTTCATTGTAAACTTTATCAGTTTTCTAATTTAAGCTGTTTTGATTCTGCCATGGTCTCTTCCTTGTTGCATTCTGTTTTTGTTTTCTCTGTGATTTAATGTACTCATGTCACTTCTAAGGCAATGTTCCTTAAGTGTTTGTCCTTTCATCTATTCTAGGTTTTCTTTGGGTTTCTTAATTTCTACTTTTACCTGTTCTCGTGTTTTACACACTACTGATCATTTTGTGCAGCATTTCAAAAACCCACTTAAAGGAAGTAGTGAATTATAAGGTGATCCTGTGTTGTCGTCTTTTCTACGTCATCTTCTACTTCTTTGACATCTTGGTATCATGTCCTATTCTCTTCCACTTCACAGCTGCCTTCTCTATTTGTTGCCTGACAATTTTGTTTTGCTGTTTATGTCGGTCCCTACCCTTTGGCCTCTGAAGTCAACAAAAAGGTTGCTTTCTGTCATTAAGTGTCTTCATACACAAGCACGTGATTGTTTGCTGTTTTCTACTGCACCTTAATTACCAACTATTTTGTCAGTGTACCAACTTCACTTATCTCTTCATTTTGTTCCTATACTCCTGTGATGTGATTTGTGTGTTACTGCTCCTTCCACTAGAACCCAGCCTTTCATTTTTATTTATTCCCATTTTTAAGGTCTTTAAGTGTGCATCTACATACAGATAAAACCTGCCAGAAGCCTATGGCACACTCAAATAAGCACTTTTCACAAGTTGAATTTATTTAGAATATCACACTGTTGTTTGGTCTTCCACATAGTATTGAAGCTTAACAAATGCCAACTTACTCAAAAGCAGCATGTTCTGTGCTGTAATGCTAATTAGTAACTACTGACCATTTTCTGTTTCTCTCTTTCCAGAAGAACAGAAGTAAGGATGTTGTACCTAAACCCTTTAATTTTCTGCAAAAATATTCAGTAGTGATAAATGAGTGTCTGTGATTAAACAGTGTAGCTTGTTTTTGTCTTCCATATAACACTTGATTTATTTTCTGGACTGTAGTAGTATGTCCGTACAAAGATTGGCCTGTCTTCCTGAAAGGAGCAAACTTAGAGAAAAATGTCACATGACCCGACATAAAATTCTGGATACTACAAAGACAAAACTCCCTTGGTTTTCTCAAAAAAACACCCATTTTCTCGGAAAATGAAAACAACAAACTTCTGAGAGATCATAAACAGTTTTTGTCATCTTCTTGTCTTGACCTGACATACATCCATTAAAATTTATGACTTGGTATCACAGCAATTATATATTGACATAATTGGTATTTTGTGATTACATGTAGGTAGTGTGTAGAGTTAGAGAAATATTTCTGAAGCAAATTGATTCTGAATTCCTTAGGAAATCTGCATAAAGTGTCTAAAAACAGACAGAGTCTCCTCGCTAATGAAAAAATCTGTTGGCCTTAGTTTGGGGAGAAAGGGAAAATGGGTTGGAATAGTTCACAATTTAATTAAATGTGTCTACTTCTTGTATAAAATTGACTTTAGACCCCGTAATGAACATATAAAATGTTCCAGGATATTCTTTCTCTTTTAGCATTGACAAAGAGATTTTTTTGTACATAGGTGAAGACTTTCACTTTGTATTCTTGCCACATCAAAATCGGAGACTTTTTTTAGCTCTGCTTCCCTTCTTGCATCTTGATAGTTGGTTAGAGGCCTTTAAGTGTGTGTGTGTGTGTGATCAGTCACTCATCATGAGAGCCCAGAGAAACAGCTCGTCCTTAGGGACATTTGAAATAAAGCCAGTCTTTGCAAGCAGATCTCTTGCAAGAATTGCCAACAAATTAGATGAATTTTTAAAGTAGATATGAAGTCTGGTTAAACAAACATTTCATTTCTTTTAGCTGCTGATTGATTGATTTCAAACAAAAAAGCTGTACTATCTGGTCTTTGGAAAACAAAGTAGCATTACACATTCTTTTTTTAAAAAATTACATAGACAAATATTTAAACAATTTACCAATTATATGTACATATACCAATTACCAGTTTTACTTTTTCAATGCATAACATGACTTAACATATTCATGCATAATACACGTAACTTCATAATTTTTCAAAGAAAATATGGTAATTACTAGAAAAGGTTCTGTCTACAATGCTTATTATTATGTCTGAGCTATTAATCATAACACAATTTGTCAAGTATTTTTAAAATGTGAAAAAGATAGCAGTATAGAAAGGTCAATGAAAATTTAAATCAGTAAAACTTCTTCCTGTAAATATTGTGACATTTTAGATCTTTTTGAACAGAGTATTAGTCACATAGATATGTAATAGAGTAACTGCAGATCTATGTAGAGACAGGTATTACATGTAGTGAGAAATTTCAAAATTTTGAAATGTTATTCTGAGTTGTAATAAAACCTGAGAAATTGTAAAATTTACAGAGAGAAAAATTCATAAGCTTTTCTGTTGTATCTCCTGAAAGAAAGCTATAGGGAAAAGTATGTTGGATCAATAGAAGTCTGTCCATTTGTGATGTAAAACTTAAATCAGTGTACAAAGAAAGCTCTGAATCAAAGTATTTTCAAAAGAAGTTTCAAGATACTGTTGAAAACATTTGGCTGTTGCTCTCTTCCCAAGTTGCTGGAACTCTCTTCCTATTATGGGTCTGTCTTACATGCCAAAAAATGAAATTGTGTGCCTCAAGCTTTAATCACTCCTGTATCTTTTTGGAAAGATGCTTTGTTTTCTGTGAATGTCAGTGACATTACTTTAATGTAAAAGGTAAGTTCTTGATATACAAATAGAGTCAATTTATTGTCATGGATTTTTTGCTCCAGGATTGGAAGATCCTTACTGCTATGTTTTATTTCATTCCAGCTATTTATGAACTCTCTTGTGAAGCATACAAACACTTGGGCAAAACTTCAAATTACTACTGGATAGATCCAGATGGCAGTGGAGCACTGGGACCTTTGAAAGTTTACTGCAACATGACAGGTAACTGTGTTGTACTCGCTAATTCAATTTTTTTTAATATAGTAGGGAGAAAGAGCCTGCTCATAATTCATATTTCTTGGCAAAAGAAAAATAATTGCTGAGAGCTTTTCATGAGAAGTGCCACTGAATCTGTAGTCATCATTCTGTATATTCTGAGCAAGGCAGTAGCTAGACCATTTCATAAGCTTTTTGAGTTCACAGCTATTAATTAGCCTGACAAGGTCTTTGTATCCTCAGTGGTGCATGATTTAAAAAAAAAAGTACATGTATATATGGCTGTTTACAAAACCTATTGTATATCAGCATATCTGTAGTTCAGTAATGTCTGTGTTTCATGGGGTACTGCAGAAGACAGCTTTTTAGAAATGTCAGACTTTCATTTCTGTCCAGGTATTACTGACTCACACACTTACCACCATAGGTAGGGAATAGAAATTTAAAAGAGAAGCAAAACAGTTGTTTGCCTGTCTTGTCTTTTTAGCTGGTGTTGGAAGGATGTACTTTGTTTAACTCTGAGACCATGTATATAACTGCATTCAGTTATTTTGGTTTTAATGCAGAGAATTTTTCCTGCTTTTAACACTAGTTTTGCATGGGTAATCTTCCATCTGTGCATTCTCATGGAAGATATCACATCTTTGTCATCTGCATTGCTATACTAGGCAGAAAAATATGATCATGAAAAACAAAAAGGGAGCAATTTTTTGTGCCAGGAGTGTATTATTTCTTTGATCTGTTAATGCATGACAATTGTCTCAGCACTTTTTTCTGATATGAAATACTGGGTAGCTGACACAAAAGAGATGTCCCCTGACTTTCACCAAATGTCTGCTTAAGTTTGAATTTCAGTCTGTTTGCACTGGAAATCTGGCATATATCTGAGTCCTCAGACTTCAGCATCAGCAGCGTGAACGTGAAGTATCACGAGTTGAAATATTAACTCTGCCTCTTTAGAGACCACAGTTGCTGAAGCTCACGTGGCTCTTCCTGGAGGCAGAAACTTGTACACATCTGGACCTGTGGAGTGGGTTTTAGCCAACTGGCGTGGGAGAGGTTGGAGGGGGGAAACTGACTTGAAGGGGGATGCATGGCATATGCAGCAGATCTCAGATCAGGTGCTCATAAGTGGACAGCCTATTGGAGAACAGGAGAATACAATTGTTTGCTATTGCCATCAATGTCTGCATTTGAATAATAAATGCATACCTGAAAAGGAGCCTGATCTAAGCTCTGGGAGTGCCAGCAGTCTCTCTTGGACTGTAGAGACAGGCCAGGCAATCTGTTCTGAGACACAGGTGTAAAGGTAATCTTTCAGATAAGTGGATGCTGACCCAGTTAGGGCTTTTAAAATCATAACTAACACCTTGAACTGTATCAGGAACTAATCAGGTAGGCACTGCAGGGAACAATGCCAAGAATTGCTGATATATTATAGCGATCTATGCTATTCAGAAGAAGAACAGCTGTTTTCAGTACTAGCTATAGCTTTTGGGTGCTCTTCAAGGGTAATTTTTGACTACCATAGTGATGTCAGGCACAAAAAGGTACACCTCTCCAGTGTTGCTCTATAAATATAAA
>NW_010180430.1:24102-24756 GCF_000695765.1 Mesitornis unicolor | reverse complement strand
CAAAAGGCAATTGCACCTGACTGGACATTGAACTCAATTGACTGCTTCAGCCAGCATACGTGTACCCAGCTGCATTTGAACTAATTGAGTCTCCTCTGTAAATCTAATTCTAATATAAACAATATCATCAAGGGCTCATTAAAAGGGTAATTACTAGTTCTGGAAACATCTATAGTGAATCCCTGCCATTGTAGAGCTGCAGTATAAAGCCACAGGCTAATTTTGAAGCATTATCTAGTAAGTCTGTGGAATAAAGGTAGTTCTTTCAGGTAGCATTTTTTTCTCTAGAGCCATGCCAACACACAGTTCCTTCCCCTTCTAGAGCTGTGCAGTGTTAGGATTCTCCCACTGCCGTTTTGTTCCCACACCTTTTCAACCAATACATGATTCACTTGTCGGCTCCTGAGCCGTTCTAACACCTGTATAGGCTAGGAAGGAAAGTAGAATTTCTTGCTTTATCCACTGAAAGCTTATATTACAGTATGTACTGTATTTGATGGATAAAGTCTAAATTATTATCAATAGAAATTAGTTGCAAGACTGGCTGTAACAATGCTGCTTGTATGAAGGAATCTTTTTCATACATTAGTGAAGATGATAATTTGTTATTGCTTTTCTAAGAGAAAGGTGTGATTCTTAAAGCTCTGCACTGCA